>NW_011889148.1:419634-422275 GCF_000151845.1 Pteropus vampyrus
TCATTATATCTTTTACATCTTTTTCTTGCCTGTTGCACTAATTAGGGCAATAGTGGTGATAGAATACACTTGTTTTATTTCAAATTTCAAAGGAAAAGGTTCTAACTTACCACCATTAAGATTAATGAATTGTGTAGATATCTTGAACTTGTCAAAAAAGCTCTTTCCCATTTCTTTATTGGTAAATATTTTTGTTTCTTTGATCAATTATAAATGGGTGTTAAATTCTCCAGATCTTTATTTCTATATGTATTGTGATGGTTTGTTTACTTTTCAATTTGTTAAGTAGTGAATATTTATAAACTTTTCCCAGTATCAAATCGCCTTTGCATTTTGGGGATTAAACCTAACCTGGTTCTTGTGTATTATCTTTTGTATACATTGCGAGATTCAGTTTGGTAATGTTTTAGGTAGGACTTTTGCATTCATGTTGATGAATGAGATTGACCTGTAATATTCCTTTCTCATATGGTACTCGACTGGTTTTAATATCAAGATTATATTACCATTGGGTGGGGAAGGGGTAGAAAAAGGTAAAGGGAGTCAAATATATGGTGACGGAAGGAGATTTGACTTTGGCTGGTGAACGAACAATGCAATATACAGATTCTGTATCATAGAATTGTACACTTGAAACCTACATAATTTTATTAACCAATGTCACTACAATAAATTTAGTCAAAAAAATTTTAAAGGTTATATTACCATCATAGAATGAATTAGGGTTTTTTTTTTTTTTTTTCCCCCTTAGCACTGGAAGATTTTGTATAAGATTGAAATAAGCTTGAAAGTTTGGTTGAAATCCCCTGTTGAAAAAGAAAATCTGGGACCTTTAACTATTTTTTTCCTGAAAGAAAATAGTTAACCTCTTATTAGTTTTTCAAATGGTTATAAGAAAATTTGGGCTTTTTAATTCTTTCTGAATCCATTTTGTAGTTATAATTTTCTAAAAATTTTACTATTTAAGAGTTCAAATTTTTGGCATAGAGATTTTTATAAAACTCTATTAAAGTTTTGCTGTAGCTACACTTTTAACCCATTTTTATTTTTAACCATTTTTTTCTGTGTACTTTTTTTTATCAGTCTTACCAAAAAGTTTATCTACTTTACTAACCTTTTCAAAGAATCAACATTTATCCTTGTCGATTTGCTCTATTAGATCTTTTTTTCTATTTCATCAATTTCTTACCTTCACTGTCTCCTGTCTTCTTTCTTCTTTGTTCTGTTGTTCTTTTTGGTTTATATCTTTTTGGCTTTTCCTCTATGTGAATATAATATGCAAGGCTATGGATTTCTCCTTAAACTATCACTTCTGTTGCATTCACATGTAATATTTTCAGTATTATTCAATTCTAATTATTTTCAATTTACATTTTTCTTCCACGCGTGAGTTATTTGAAAGTGTGCTTTTAAATCTCAAACATAGAAGACTAAAATTTGTCTGTATTATTTCTTTCTTAATTCCATTGTGATTAGAGGATTGTGATAATAATTATTTTAAATATAATGACAACTGTTTTGTGGCTTAATAAAGGCTATATATTTCAACCATGTTTTCTGGCCACAATGCAATTAAATTAGAAATCAATTTTTTTAAATGGTAAGAAATCTTAAAACACAAGTTTCCAAATTACTTGAGAAGAATGAGCATTATTTAATAGTTGGGAGGGTTCTATGTAAGTCCAGCAACTCACAGCTGTCAATTGCAGCTCAAATCTTATATGTCTTTACCAATATTTTGTCTGTTTGGTCTATCAATAATTAACAAAAGTGTGTTGAAATCTCCTACTATCATGGTAGATTTGTCCATTTATCCCTGTAGTTGTTTTCGGTTTTTGTTTTATATTTTTGAGGCTTTATAAAATGGATGCAAGTTTATGGCTGTCATATCTTACTGGCAAATCGAACTTATCATTATATATTGACCCATTTTCTCTTTAACATTGCATTTTTTTCTTAAAAATTATTTTATTTAACGTTCATTGTTATTTGTCTGGTATATTTTTTTATCCTCCTTTTTCTTACAATCTTTCTGTTTTTAGTTTCATCTGTTTCTTATTATTAATATATGGCCAAATTAAAAAAAATCGAATCTGACCCTCTTTGTCTTTTAACTGTTAGGTTTAGTCCACTTAAATGCATTGTGATTATTGAGATCATTGAACTTTGGACTTTATTTGTGTCATTTGACTTTGCACTTTTTCTAAGCTTTTTTTCTTCTTCTTTTCTTGTCTGTATTTTGAGAATCCAGAGTTGAATGTCGCTGTCTCAGGTTCAGCTTCTCCATCTTTCGAAGAGTCCAAAATTTAGTTTCTCATTGGTGGCGTTAATATAAGTCTTTGACCTCAGGACAAGCCTGTCTTAAAGCTATTACTTAATTTACTCCCTTACTATCTACCATTCCTTGCTTTGGTTTGAGCTCCATGACATTTATTTGTTTACTTACTTATTTATTTACCATAGCCCTTAAGAGCTCCCTTATTTCCAATAAGCCCATCAGTGCATTAAAATGTATATTTTGCTATAATTTAAGCAGAGACTATTTGTGACAAGAGAGAGTCCCTCAGACCACCTAGCTGGCTCACTTTGCAGTTTTTACTGTGTTTCCTTAAAGTAGCAGTTACGGGTCCACAAAGATAAG
>NW_011889148.1:423625-426088 GCF_000151845.1 Pteropus vampyrus
GATTATAACATTCTCGGGGAGGAAATAGACAATTACACACCAATAATGTGATTTCAGATGGTGGGAGGTGTGATCTAAACATAGGATGAAACAGGATCACAAGCCGGAGTGGTGGGAAAAGAAGAGGCTAAGACGACGGTGCTAGGAAATGTCGTCAGGGTGGTCCTCGCGTCGGTGGCGTTGGGATGAACCCGCTTGCTGAGAAAGGGGCAGCTGCGCAAACACTGAGAACGAGCTCAGTGAGCGTCTGGGAAACAGATGGGAACAGCAAGTGCAAAGGCCTAGAGACCAGAATGGAATGGTCTAGATTTGTTAGAGGAAATTTGTTAATCCTCTTCCTGAGCGCCCACCCAATGCCGCCTTCCTCCCCAACCATTGTCAAGCAGTTTGATCCTGTGTTATCTCCTAAGTTCAGGCTAAGGGCCAAGCCTGGTTCTCCACTGGTCCATCCCCCAAAGCTGGTTTCCAGGAATCTGGTTTCCAGGGAGAAGACAGAGCTGCTGCTCTGGTTCTTCCACCCCCAGCTGAGACCCAGGGCAAGTTCCTCTTTGATCATCTTGCATCTGCTCTTTCTCCTGAGAGGCCCCGCCTCTGCCAAAGGGCCCTTCCCGCTCCTGCTGAGCAGAACCATTCAACTCCTTTCTCCTGTCATTTGATAAAAGTCCAAACTCCCTTAATACCTTTATCCGGCCCTTTGCAGTCCATCCACCCTCTAGCTCCAGCCACTCCCCACCTTCCCCCAACCCCACCTTCTCAGCCTTGCCCAGTCCACAAACTCCCCAGGCCCTTTTCTGATAACTGACCTCTGCGTGAGTGGTTTCTTCTCTCAGAAGTGCCACCTGCCTCTCCTTTACTCTTACTTGTGCAAGACACTCCTCGAAGCCCACTCATCTGAGAAGGGAGCTACTTCTTCCATCCTCCCTGGTTCCTCGGTCCACACGATGGTCCTGGCATTGTGTATCATCTCCCATACGCTTCACCATGGGCCTCGTCCCACATCGCTGCCTCTCTCCCACGTCTTATGGTCCCCCATGGCCCTATCTGTCCTCCCATATCTCTGAGCTCCTTGCTTGGCTCTCTTTCAAGCTCTTCTATGTCTGCTCTGTCATCTCTTTCAACCGCTATTTCCTCCCACACTTACAGGCAAGACTATCTGGTACAGCCGATGGCTCACAGGGAGAAGGACAGTGGAACAAGCCCCTAGGCCCATCCAGGCACTCAGAATGTTCTACCTTTGAGCTCTGAGTCATCACAATTTTCAGATGATCTCAGAGAACTCTGTTTCTTCCCAGCATCTTTAACATGCCCTTTTCATGAGCATGGCGTTGCCGGCGTTGGTCATAACCCACATTTGCTCAGTGGTTTGTCCAGTGTAGACAGAATGCTGGAGTACATGAGTTGAATGGATGAATTAAGGGATGAATGAATGAGTGAACGAAAACTCCGTAAAGCACTTTACCCAGATGATTACCTTTAATCTTTAAAAACAAACAAACAAACAAAAACCCTCAAGAGATAGGTTCCCTAATGAAATGCCATTTAGGAAACATTAAAGCTTAAAGAGGTGATTAAACTATTTGCCCAAAGTTTACAAAACTAAAAAGTGGCAGGGCTGGGATTTGAACCCACCACTGTCTTATTTTAAGGTCTAATTCTGTGCTATTCTACGTGGTGGCCACAGGCCATAGGTGGCTAGCTTCTGAGGATTTGCAATGTGGCTGGCCCAAATCCAGATGAACTATAAAGGTAAAATACATTCCAGATTTCAAAGACGTAGTGGAAAAAAAGAATGAAAAAATATCTCATTGAGGATTTTTATATTAAGCATATGTTGACATGATCTATTTGGGATATACCGTGTTAAATAAATACATTTTCAAAATTAAGTTCACCTGTCCCTTCTTACTTTTTAAATGTGGCTACTAGATAAATTAAAAGTGCACTGTGGTTCACATTATATTTCTTTTGTACTAAACTCTTCAGCTACTATATTCTACTGGTTCTCACGGAAACATCCTGAATCGTGTACAGATGGGGACTGTTGGCCTCAGGCTCATTTATTTCTTTGTCCCCCGGTTCTTCTCTCTTCTATCCACTGGGACGATTCGGCCTTAACATACCCAAATCCCAAGGCCATTACCTTGCTTTTTTGTGGCTGTATATTGTTGACAAATAACTACCATGGAGACGCCTCCTTCATGGCGGTAAGGTTCTAAAGTCCGAACACAAGGCAAAAATTGTTCTAGGAGAGATTATCCATGAAAAGCCCTTAAACTCAGCATGAGGAGGTGTGTACCTGATCTTGTGCATGACGATATGTACGTATATGTGTATGATATACTCAGTAATATGCAGTAGATAACAGGACATAGCAAAACATAAGTTTACATAATTTTTCCACCTACTGTTATTATTTTGATTAACTATTTGGGAGTAAGTTGCAGACATCATGACTTTTTACTC
>NW_011889148.1:426138-428381 GCF_000151845.1 Pteropus vampyrus
TCCCTTACTATCTACCATTCCTTGCTTTGGTTTGAGCTCCATGACATTTATTTGTTTACTTACTTATTTATTTACCATAGCCCTTAAGAGCTCCCTTATTTCCAATAAGCCCATCAGTGCATTAAAATGTATATTTTGCTATAATTTAAGCAGAGACTATTTGTGACAAGAGAGAGTCCCTCAGACCACCTAGCTGGCTCACTTTGCAGTTTTTACTGTGTTTCCTTAAAGTAGCAGTTACGGGTCCACAAAGATAAGACAAGCGTCTGAACCTCCATGTGGAAACCAAGGAATGCCCACAGATGAGCCTATAATATGTGCCCCCGTGGACATGCGACCATATGGCTGTGGGTAAACAGTGTGTTGAAGGAAGAACACATTCCCTCATTCGTGTTTCTGAAATTATAGTTTTTTTAAAATAAATTATATCTTATTTTGGTCAATTAATATTTACTATATATAAAACTACGAGGGCTTGAGGACCATAATGATTTTAGGGGCCCTTCCACCTATTAAATATAAACAGTGCTTATCCACACACTAGGTGTGTGGGTAATATTTATTATCTTCTGTTATTGTTCCGTGTTTTTTGAGATCCTACTGTGAGGATGGATTAGTTTCATAATTACAGGAAAAAATTATTTACAAAGGAGTTCTCATACTTCAGAGTTGGGAACCACTATTTTGAATGATTATTTTGAGATTTAGAGCAAAAAAGGCCAATTCAAAGGCCGACGGGGCCAGGCTGGAGATGAGGATGCAGATGTGGCCCAGGTGGGTTGAGACCCAATGGCAAAGGCCAGATTCAATGGGAGCAAACGCTTGTCAGCTTCAGACAATTGTTGCCCCATAAAAATCAGGCCCGATGTTGCCAGATCTTTTGGTAAAGTGAAAATAGATCTCCAAATCTGTTAGTTGAAATCTTTAGAGATATTTAAATGCTGGCAACTAATTCTAAATAATGTTTAAATGCAGTGCAGTTCAAACCAACCATCTGTGTAGACTGGATATGGCTCCCGTGTGGTCCCTTTATGTCCTTCATCTCTTTCATCTCCACAGGTAAACTGCACAGTCGGCCACTAAGATCAGTTCTAGCTCTGAAATATTTCTCGTATAGAAGGACTACACCAAAACATTTCTATCTCTTGTTCCGATTACGAATGGCCTCTTCACCCATCCTAGTTTCAATCACAAATAGACAAATCACCAAATTTATCTCTTTATCCATCCATCCATCCATCCATCCATCCATCCATCCATCCATCCATCCATCCATGTATTCATTCAAACAACTACTTTTGGATGCCTGCTAAATGTCATGTATTGTCCCAAATGATGGAGAAAGAACAGGGAACGAGACTGATCCCTACCTTTAAGGCGATTATAACATTCTCGGGGAGGAAATAGACAATTACACACCAATAATGTGATTTCAGATGGTGGGAGGTGTGATCTAAACATAGGATGAAACAGGATCACAAGCCGGAGTGGTGGGAAAAGAAGAGGCTAAGACGACGGTGCTAGGAAATGTCGCGTCAGTGGCGTTGGGATGAACCCGCTTGCTGAGAAAGGGGCAGCTGCGCAAACACTGAGAACGAGCTCAGTGAGCGTCTGGGAAACAGATGGGAACAGCAAGTGCAAAGGCCTAGAGACCAGAATGGAATGGTCTAGATTTGTTAGAGGAAATTTGTTAATCCTCTTCCTGAGCGCCCACCCAATGCCGCCTTCCTCCCCAACCATTGTCAAGCAGTTTGATCCTGTGTTATCTCCTAAGTTCAGGCTAAGGGCCAAGCCTGGTTCTCCACTGGTCCATCCCCCAAAGCTGGTTTCCAGGAATCTGGTTTCCAGGGAGAAGACAGAGCTGCTGCTCTGGTTCTTCCACCCCCAGCTGAGACCCAGGGCAAGTTCCTCTTTGATCATCTTGCATCTGCTCTTTCTCCTGAGAGGCCCCGCCTCTGCCAAAGGGCCCTTCCCGCTCCTGCTGAGCAGAACCATTCAACTCCTTTCTCCTGTCATTTGATAAAAGTCCAAACTCCCTTAATACCTTTATCCGGCCCTTTGCAGTCCACCCACCCTCTAGCTCCAGCCACTCCCCACCTTCCCCCAACCCCACCTTCTCAGCCTTGCCCAGTCCACAAACTCCCCAGGCCCTTTTCTGATAACTGACCTCTGCGTGAGTGGTTTCTTCTCTCAGAAGTGCCACCTGCCTCTCCTTTACTCTTACTTGTGCAAGACACTCCTCG
>NW_011889148.1:430086-432244 GCF_000151845.1 Pteropus vampyrus
GTATAAATATGTTTCTTAACAATTTTCACCCAGAGATTTTAGCATCCATGGGTGATTTTTGCCCTGAATCAATTTTTATTAGGATAGCTGGAGATTATGTTTAAAGATGTAAAAGTAAGCGGGGGTGAGGGGAACACAGGTGAAGAGTTGAGTTTGCTTTAGATAAAGCCTGGAAAATGTATCCATTGTATTGAGAATTTAATCTGCACAGCATGGATTAGTCTGAGCAGGGTACAAAGATAATCAAGATGTGGTCTCTGCCAGCAGAGCAGCTCACGATCAGATGGGGAAGACAAGGCAGACACGGCACAGAGGACACACACGTAGACACACATATACACACAGACACACAGGAAAGGAAAGGCAGGAAAATGCAGAGTGAGGGCTTCGGAGAGAACTCAACAGCCTGGAGGTGGCTGCTGGAGCCTGAGGATTGGCCAGCCGCAGGCACTGTGTAGGGGACAATTCCTCAGTCCCCAATGCTATCGGTTTATGTGCAGCTCTCCTCCAAAATTCCTATGCGGAAACCCTAACCCCCAATACCTCGTCCCTCAGGATGTGATCTTATTTCAAGATAGGGTCTTTACAGAGGGAATCAAGTGAAATGAAATCATTGCTTTGGGCAGTTTCCTCAGTCTCTCCTTGCCTGAGGTTCCCCGTGCATGATAATAATTTGTTTTCAGGCTGTTTATGAGGCTTGGATGCGGCCTGGCACATAATAATCACTCAATAAATGTCACTATTTTTGTTTGCACTTCACTTATCAGCTTATCTTATCTCCCTCACTTGTTACTGGGAGCCAGGATTTTGGGAGTTGGAAAAAAGAGCTGAAAGCTAATCTTTAAAAGGTTAAATAGAGCCTGAATTAAAATAAAAAGCATCATATCAATACAAACTCATGATATATTTTATCTTAAATTTTTTTTTGTATTTTTTAACTCTGCTAACTTGAGACCTACTGAAAAGGTCTAGTGTAATTCAACCTGTATAATTGAGCATCCCCAGTACCCAGATTAGGGTCTCTAAGTACTGTTTCTCCCTTAAAGAAACCAGAAATGGTTAATTCTAGGTCTTGGGCAGGAAATGGATGAGATGAATCTGGAACATCTTCTTATATAAAAAAGCAGCTATAAAAGACTATTGGAGTCATGTCAACTTAAAACAAATTTGAAAGGGTTCTCATCCACCAAAAACTGGAAACTGTGAGCATCAATAGAAAACTAATTTCAATATACAGAAACACATCAAATAATTTAAATCCATGAACTCATGATACTCAGCAGAATTTAAACAAGAACTCATTGGGTCACTGTGGACTATACTAGAGAACCAGCTTATTCATTTGAGACTGGTAAATAAAGGTAAAGAATAAATACATAAATAAACGTTGTTGAGGGGAATGCAATAGGTACAGTCACTTTGGAAACAATTTGTGGCACCGTCAAAAAAGTGAAAAAAAACCCCATAGAATGAGAGAAAATGTTTATGTATCTGATAAGAGACCTGTACCTAGAATATACAGAGAATTTTTATAACTCAACAATAAAAATACAAACAACCCAATTAAATATGGGCAAAGGATGTGAGTGTATATTTTTCCAAAGAAAATAAACAAATGACCAATGAGCACATAAAAAAATAATGCTCACCATCCTTAGTCATTAGGAAAACACAAATCAAAACTACAATAAGATACCACCTCACATCACTAGGATAGCTACATAGATACAATTTAAAAAGACTAACAATAACAAGTGTTGGCAAGGATGAGGAGAAACTGAAACCTCATGCAGTGCCGGCGGGCATAAAAATGCAACAGCCGCTTTTGGAAACAGTCTGGCACTTTCTCATAGGGTTAAACACAGACCCAGCCATTCCATGTGACACGGCAATCCCGTTCCTACATATACCTGCAAGAGAAATGAAAATATAGGTTCGCACAAAAACTTGTACACAGATGCTGATGGCAGCATTAGTCAAAATAGCCTAAAGGTAGAAACTACCCAAATGTCCATCAACCGATGAATGGATAGACAAAATGTGGTCCATCCACACCATGGATTATTACTCAGCATTAAAAAGGAGTGAAGTACTGACACGTGCTACAACATGGCTGAACCTCGAAAACGTGATAAGAAGCCAGACATAAAAGGTCACA
>NW_011889148.1:432294-446741 GCF_000151845.1 Pteropus vampyrus
AAAAATGCAACAGCCGCTTTTGGAAACAGTCTGGCACTTTCTCATAGGGTTAAACACAGACCCAGCCATTCCATGTGACACGGCAATCCCGTTCCTACATATACCTGCAAGAGAAATGAAAATATAGGTTCGCACAAAAACTTGTACACAGATGCTGATGGCAGCATTAGTCAAAATAGCCTAAAGGTAGAAACTACCCAAATGTCCATCAACCGATGAATGGATAGACAAAATGTGGTCCATCCACACCATGGATTATTACTCAGCATTAAAAAGGAGTGAAGTACTGACACGTGCTACAACATGGCTGAACCTCGAAAACGTGATAAGAAGCCAGACATAAAAGGTCACAAAGCGTATGATTCCATTTATATGAGATATCCAGAATGAGCAAATCCGTAGAAATAGAAAGCAGATTAGTGTTTGTCAAGGGCTGAGGGAAGGAGAGAATGGGAGTGACTGATAACAGGTTTGGGGCTTCTTTGTAAGATGATGAAAATGTTCTGAAATTGGATAGTATTGATGGTAACACAATCTTATGACTATACGAGAAACCAATGAAGTATATATTTTAAAAGAGTAAACTTTATGGGATGTGAATTATATTTGATAAAGCTATTATGTAAAACATTTTCTTTAGAGATGCCCCGAGGACATTATTTAAAAAGTGACCTTGAATAAACCCCTTAACCTCTCTGGGCCTCAGTGTCCTCACAGATAAATTGAGGTAATAATCATAATAGCTACTTCTAAAGGCCATTATGAGGATTAAATGAGAACATAAATGTCAAAATCTTTGGCAAATACCTCACTTGTTATAAGTGCCCGATAAATGGCAGATTTTACTAACATCATGGTTCCTATCAGACCTCCTGGCTCTACTGGGGACCAGGGCCACACGGAGATGGAGAAGACCAGCTCCTTCTCTGGAGGACCTCACAGGAGCAGGGTAGAAAAATATCAAAATAGTGCACAGAGAATACCACATGACACATGCTAGTTGTGATGGGAGCTTCCAGGGCACAGTGGAAATGGGTCACTGTGACTCATCTGAGCAAATTGATGGGCATACGATGTGCCAAGCAGAGGGTAGATGTCTCAAGAATAGCAACCGTACTGTGTATTTCTTCTGACCAAAGGTGCCATCCGACATAAGATGCACCATAATTTTATGTACACAAAGACAAACGTGCTGCCAATTTAATTACGACTCGCCATCAAACCCTAATATCATAGACGTGTAAAAACGTGAATAGCAAGAAAGGCACATCTCAGAATTAAGGAAACAGTGAATCGCAAGCACTTAATCTGAGTTGACGACTCCTTTTACCTCTGCAATAATTCTGGGAGCTGCACAGTTCTTAATGTCAATCCATCGAGTGCCAACGGTGGCCCCCAACTCTGACCCTTATCTGGCCCCACTCTAGACCTCAGCCTGACCCTTGAGTAGGACCTGTAAGCCTGACCCTAAAGCAGCCCAATCTGTAATGCTTCCACCATCAGTCCTAGATCCACCCCAGCTCTGGCAGGTACATTTTTATTCCAAGTTTAAAGCTGACCATAATAATATACAGCATGGCGACCATAGTCAATAATATTGTAGTTAATATTCGAAAGTTGCCAAGAGAGTAAATCTTAAAAGTTCTTATCCCAAGGGAAAAAAATGTGTGATTTCGTACGGTGACAAATGATACTTGACATCGTGGTGATCATCTCTCAGCATATACACACATCGAATCATTATGTTGTACACATGACACTAATGTAATGTTACATGTCAATTACATCTCAATGGAAAAAATAAAATAAAATGAATCAAGATGAACACAGAGAGCCAAACCGGCCTTTAAGGGACTTTCCACAACCCTTTGGCTGGAAGCTGCAGAGCTGACACATCTGAACCTGAAATCGTCCAACTCTGAAGTCAGGCAGTTTTTCTCCACTCCAGGGAACCTAGCCTATGAGAGTGAACGAAATGCAAACCCCGCCCCAGGTTTTGGTAAGTCCCGCCCCCTGCCGGAGGTCCGCCCCGCCCAGGCCCTGAGGACCTGAGATGACAAATTCTCCCCCGAAGGAGGTTCTTTGGGCCAACAGAGCAAGCTGTCTCCACGGGCATCGTAACTTATGCTAAGAAGGTTGGAGCCAGGGCTGGAAAGCCAAGTTATTCAACAGGGAATGGGGACCCCCAGCAGGACCCTTCCAGGAGAAGTGCAAGGTAGCGCAGGGTGAACCACCCAGTGGGTATGGGAGGGGGTCACCCAGGACAGCCGTCCCTGAAAAGCTGCAGCACCACCCAGCTCCCCCATTTCCCATGCCCCACTCTGCCCCTCTGCCCCATCTCTACCCAGCCTGGGAGGCTGGCAGTCAGCAGCTTCTCAGGGAGCGTGCTTCTCCACAGAGGGCTGCCCATGTCTCAAGGCACTGTGTTTCTAGCACATTCTTCCCTGGCTGAAAGCGGCCTTGTAGGGCCTGATCCCCAGCTCTGAGCAGTTGGCCTGGCCATCAGTTTACCTGCCCCCACAGGCCCTCTAGGCCCAGGTGGACACCCCAGCGCTGCCGCAGCAGCCCCCTTCCAGAGGGGACCAGAGTAATGAGATTCGACCACATCCCACACCTGTGGTCAGCCCCACCTCTCCTAAACACTGCACATTGTCCCAGGTACTGCCAAGGGAAAGGGCTGGGACAGTGATTCCCAAACAGTGCACCCCCCGGGGCAGGTTGCAAAGTGCTGCCACATCTGCTTACTCAGCTGTCTCAGCGGCACCCCTGGGGAGCAGAACAGTCCAGAAGGCAGCCGGGCAGCCACCTACGTGGTCTGCTCAGGAGGAGCCCGGCGCCTGGTTCTAATCCTGGCTTCCCCTGCTCCTAATCCTGGCTTCACCTGCTCACCTATCTCTTGACTCTACCTCAGCACCTGCTAAGCACCGCACTAAGATTGCATATGTGTGTCTGAGCAGACACACGCCACTTAGCACCTTCATTCTTACGCATAAGAATCTTTAGGCTTTGAGTTCAGTTTTGAGCTCACATTTAAAGAAATACAAGCAACATAAATTGTTTTCCTCCAATGTCCAAGTCCGACTTCCGCGAATCAGGCCCGTGCATCTCCACACAGCCTCCTCTGGGCCATCATCCACGCTAAAGCCATTTGCCATTACTCTATGGACAGGGCTACAGGTAAGCCCAATTTATAGATAAAAAAAAAAATGAAGGTGGGGGAGCGGGGTTAAAAAACTTGCCGGACCAAGTTAACACAGACAGGAGTCATGCTGACTCAGGAGTCTTGCTGTAACTTCCATTCCCCGGTATCTCTTCTTGCCCAGCTACAGGGTGAGTGAAAAGAATACAGGCTTTGGGCAGATTTGGGCTTGCATAACACTTCTGCCACCTACAACCTGTGTGATCCCTTAATCTTCCAGGATCTCATTTCCTCATGTGCACATTGAGATACTAATGCAAATTAAAAGGGCTTTACAATCTATTAAAGATAAGGAAATACTATCGGGACCTTCCTTATCTTTCCCCTTGAAGAGGACCTAGGTTAATTTTCTGAGTCAAATTGAGTATCCATACAATGACTTGATTCTTAGAAGTGTTTGGGGCCTTGGGACACGCTAAATCTGAACAGCCAGGATGCCTCCCCAGGCCCCCTTTAGTGACCTGCCTCTGAGGGGGTACAGTGTCTTGCTGGCCCTCCTGTCTAGGCCAGAACGCTTCCACTGGCTGAAGTCCTTCTGCATGCCAGGGACCTGCAACAACACCTGGAGAGCAGTCCTAACAAGCACTCTTGACACGGATGAATCCTGAGGCTCAGAGACCCTGATAACTTGCCCTGTCACCCCAACTACCCGGCTATGGGTGAGTGAAACTGGGATCGAAGCTCCCAGGTCTGTCAAGTCCAAAACTTCATGGCACCCCAGTTGCTTTCCCCAAGATCGTCAAAGAAGATGGAGCGAGCTCATTAGAAAAAATGTCTAGCAGGACATATGAATACATGCATGTAAAAATCAAACTTGATGTCTGCGTTGGAGTTAAGAGGTCTACGTGACTCCCAATAACTTGACATTTGTGCTCTGTGCATTGCAAGACTTTGAACTGTAACGATGATTTCCTGTCCCTGTTCACTGCACCAGGCAGCGAAGATTGCCTGTTTTGTTTCCTCCTTAGTCATCACTTTTCTTTTTTTTTTTTCTTTTTTTTTTTTGCTGGAAATCTCCTTTGAGTGTAAGCTCCCTGAAGTTATGGACTTTCTCACGTTCATCCTTCTCTACCCTGTACACAGAAGGTAAATGAGAAATACCTGTTGAGAGAGTGCCCTTGAGAATATGAATCTGCAAGATAAAAAATATTAATTTCACGCTTTATAATAGCAATGCCTTTGTTACTATTTTAATTTCTTATTAACTACTTTCAGCTCAGTTTCATTAGCATCCATCAAGCACCTACGGTGTGCCAGGCACTGTTAGGCACCGAGGGACAGAGATGATTAAGAGGGATACAAGGCAAAGACTGCAGAGATGAGAAGTGACTGATACATGCCAGGGGCAAGTCTGGGGACTTGAATTCAGTCGTAAGACTTCAAACCTGAAATGTGTCCATTCGGGACACCCCCCCTCCGCCCCACACCTTCCGCTGCTATCCAGGAACCCAGGGGAGTGAGTCATTAGCAAGGGGGACACATTTCCAAGGACACTGTTTGCCTGCGATGAGGTGTGAGTTGAGGAAATGAGGGTGGCGGTGGGTGGACAGTGGCTTATCTCAAGTTATTTGTTCGACCTCGGTGCTGTTTCCCACTCATGCTGCCTGAGCGGAGGGGAGAAAGAGATTCATATTTTGGAGATACTGGGTTTGGATGCGTATTTAACTTCGCAACGAAAACATGAATGTCATGTCTTTGCTCAAAATTAAAAATCAGAGATAAGAACCAAGTCCCCCTTAATCAGTCCCAATCCCAGCTCCTTCTGCAAAGACATGACCCCTGTTGGTTCCAGAGTGCACTTTTTGTCTAGCATTTTTATTTCTCTCTCAAACATGATTCACACTTACGGTGTAGGCATTGTTCTGTCTTCCAAGTATTAAGTCATTTATATTCGTGACCTCATAGAAAATAGTGCTGTGTCATGTGTATGTGAACACACACACACACACACACACGCACACACCACACAGAGTCACACTATGCTGGAGTTCTACATTTGCCTGTCACTCAACAGTATATCTTGAAGATCTTTCCATAGCAGAGCATATAAGATTCTTCTCTCAGTGGCTGCTTGGTTACCTGTCATGAGTGTGCGCTGGATTATTTCATGAGTTCTTTATTGGTTGTTTCAATGCCATGAATATTCTTCCACAAAACCTTGTGCACAGTAAGAGTGGAGGGGATTTCTAGGGTAGATTTTCTTAGAGGGTCTTAAATCTTAACCTTAGGAGGTTAATCTCTGAATCACATATGCTTGGACAGATCGGTTAGGCCCATCAGTCAGGGCGATGGGGAGGTTCTAACTGAACTCCGACCTGAAAACTGGCCCCTTCCCACTGGCTTCCTTGGGAGGCAGAGATAGGCTAGGGGTGACCTCCACCTTGAGAAGTGTGTGCAGCTTTTCCCGAGGACCCCACCCACCCAGTGAGTGATTCCTCAGCTTCTTTGACTCGCCTGCAGCCGGAAGCAGACTTGGAGTGGCTTGTGGTTTGAAGGAGCAAAAAGGCCAGGCTGCACGAGGAGGGGTCTGGTGGACAGGAGCCCCTGGGCCACCACGGCCCAGCTCTGAGACCCAGAGCAAGTCACCGGGCTCCTCTGGTCCTCAGTTTCCTCAACAGGAAAGCCGAGGTCTTAGTCCCAGCCCTGTGGGCCCCCTGCTGCTTTAATCTGAGAATCAGATGAAGTAGTGGAGAATCGCAATTCCTGAGGGAAGCAACATTTTCCTTGGAGATTTAATCCTTTGTTATGCAGAGAACAAAGCCCAGGCCTCTCTCTCACTGCCCCAGATATTTAGGCTTCTCTGTCCCTTGATGAATGACTTCCTGAAACTCTGTGAGGGACAGCTGGGGGCTTTACTGGTAAAAATCAAAAATCGCTGGGGCTGCTTGATGAGTTCTCTCCGCCCCCACTCACTTCCTCGCCCTGAGAAGAGGGCCCTACTATCCCACCTTACAGAGTCCAAACCGAGCCTCAGGGTGTTTACAGGCTTGTTCCAGCTCACACAGATCATAAGCAGCAGAGCTGGAAGGCAGCGTCACAGCAAAGCCTGGACTTAGAGCCCCCCACATTGCCCACGAGGAACATAGCTCAGGTGACTGGTCCTGGGCTGCCGCCCTGGGAATTGGTAGCTCTGGAATGAGGCAGCCAGAGCTCAGCATTGGTCTCTCACGAGATGAACTGCCAGCACCTGGCTTTCCTGCGGTGCCATCATTTTTTCGGCTGGGCTGAGCAATGACCGTCTCTTGACCTTCTTTGTCAGTGCAGAAGGCCAGGGAGGGGTAACCGTGGTCTCAAAATCGTCCCCCAAAGGAGAGGAGGGCCCACAGACAATGCATGTCACTAGTTAGAACTCTAAGGGATGGCTGTCCAAGGCCAGCAGGAAAGCATCATGAGAGGCCAGTTGTGTCCCGGCAGCTCTGCCCCCACACCCCTAGGTGGCCTTGAGCTAGACACTGACCTCCCTGGCCCTGAGGCTGCACGGCTGGGAAACAGAAATGTGTATTTCCTGAACACAGCCAGGACTCAACTGAATGTGGAGTGGCAGGTGTCTGCGCTAAGAGGAAACGTGCACTGTGTTTCCTGATTGCGCCCCCACTTTGCAGACGGGAAAAAGCAAGGCTCCAACGTGGACGCAACCCTGGAGGGTCTGGGGCGTCTTCATGCTTTCTCCATTCGGGATCCACTTAGATGACAAGGGATAGCCATTCAGATGCGTCAGTCCTCAGGGCCAAAGGTGACAGGCAGCCTGCCTGTGTACACAGGTGTGGCCGAGAGACACAGGTGCTACCTGCGGGCCAACAGTAGCTGCTCTGTGACCCCGGCCACCTTCGGGGGAGCTGCCTTCTGCCTCTGCTTCTCTGGTCTTTATTTCAGGAAAGCACTCACCGTGTTTAATTATCACTCTCCTGCTAATGGCCTTTGGCCTGGAATTGGGGGGATCTAGAAGCTTGCCAGGGGGGCGGGGGCAAGGGTGAAAATGTACTTTCCTTAAACAAAGAGTTATTTAGCACGTCCATTGTGCCGAGCCTGTGGTCAGCTGGTGGGAGATACGGAACGGAATGGATGCTGATCTGGCTGGTGTGGTTCCAGGCTGGACACCAATGACTCCGGGAGGACTTGCTCTGGAGGACAGGAAGGCCCCGACAACCCCCTCCAGGTCTTCAGAGTGGGAGAAGACACAGTCACACGGCAGGACAGGGGAGCCAGATGTGGACATGCAGAACCAGCAGGGGACAGTCACGTAGGAGGAGAAAACAGAGCTGGCGAGGGCATACGGCCTGAGCAGCACAGAGCAGGGATCCTCCAGGTGGCACCGATCCTAAGGGACGATGAGGCGAGGGAAGGCAGGAAGGGTACTTGGTGCCAGCGAACAAAGGTGTTGCTCGCCAGGCTGAGGAGCTGGGCATTTCACTTGTTTTACAAGAGCCGGCAGAGCAAGATAGCAGGAAAGTGGCTTCGGAAGCGAAACGGAGCTGAGTTCAGAGCTAGGCCTCGGCTGGGGCACTTTGGGCAGGTCTTGGTGTCCCACCTGAAACAAGGCCTGCCTCCCAGAGGTGCAGCGACCACCCACAGAGCACAGAGATGGTCCCCTCTTTCCCTCTGCCTTTATCCGGCCAGGGCTTCAGGATTTGGCACCAGGTCCATGTGCTCCGTTTTCTAGAACAACCGGACGAGTAGTTCGCACTAATTTAAAACATGGTCACGCCAGCCCTCGGTACTCGTTTCCACCGATCCGTGTCCCAGGATGCAGATGTTGGCTCTCGCTTAGAACATGAGAGCCTATAAAGAGATGATTTGTTACTAGGTTGGGCGACTAGGTGTGCTGGGACAGAGGTCCGAGACGCGAGACTTCACAGCGACTCCGGCTTCGTGAGAGAGACGTCGTCGATAAAGAAGTTCCTGTGAAACACGGAGCAGGGTGCATCTGCCCCACGTGTTCAGTATCCATCTTCTGTCGGAAGGGCCACATTTCTCTGTCGGGCAGAGAGCTAGGAAATGCGGCTCGCTCGGCCGCTACGCCAGTTCACTAAGGACTTCAACAGTGAACAAGTTATTTTAAAAATTATTTCAAGTCAAACATTCACTTGATCACCCTGGTCTAGTTTAACTTGGAAAGCTACTTTCTGAGGGTTTCGGGTTGTAGGGGGCGGGGCGGTGGAGGCTGGGGGGGAAGGAAGAATGGCCAAGGCTGAACTCAGAATGTGGACAGCATTATCAAAAACTTATGTTCCCGTCTCAGAGTCAACTGGAGATACTTTAAGATCCAAATAACTCCAGAAAGTATTGTCATTAGTTGAGCATGACTGTGTCTTGATGTCACCATTTCACTTGCAGATATTGCGTTGACCTACTGGGCAGAGCTGAAAATGACTATATCTACAAACCTTATGAGGGGAGAATAAAATCTTCTTTAGGGACCTGTTAAAAAAAAACCTGCGAGGGATCATGTAGACAGAGGGGTTCTTTTCAGTTCAACTGTCCTATGTTTGGCTCATATACTGAATTCCCCAAGCGATCATTACTATGAACAGACTGCTTTTCCCCGTAATACATAAATTACAAACAACCCAGCGACATGGGAGATGGACTCTTGTGATTTTAAACCCAAGACCTTCTGGTCTGCAGAAGGAATTTTACTGCTAAGTGAAACCAAAACCACGTGGCGGTTCAAGCGTCATTCAGTTTTTGTTCCCGGCTGCGGGGAGATACCCCCAAACAAGAAAATAAACACAAACTCCAGAAACGAGGCGACCAGAGAGCTGGTATTGGGACTGACAGGCCCAGAAAGGATCAAATGTGCAAAACAAAGGAGAGATTGGAAAAGGAGAGTGAGTGAGTGAGTGAGTGAGTGAGTGTGTGTGTGTGTGTGTGTGTGTGTGTGTAGAGGGCAGTGTATTCCTGGCTAAGAAGAGACAATGAAAGCTCCCAACACAAAGCAAACAAATTGAATTCTCCTTTTCCCCATCAGGAACAGGCAGAGAACTGGCCTGAATTATTCAGACAGGATGGTAAAGGGCTCAGCCTCCTCTGCTCATGGCAAGGCCAAGCTACAGTTGAGTCACAGCATCAGATCCTTCTGACGGTATGGCATTGAGCAGGTGACATGACCTGTGACCTCCGAGTCTTTTTTTTTTCCTACTTATTACTCTGCCTAACGCCTTAGGCTTCAGAAGCCTCGATTTCTGCACATAAGCAGTGGGCAAGGGAGGCCGGCTGCTTCTTTAAAAGGCAGACAGGAATTAATGGGCCCGAGCAAATGCCCTTTTAAGAGTTCAGAGAACTGTTCAAGACCACCACCAACAGCGACGCTGAAGCAAGCTGCCGTCTCCTTGAGTGACTACTTTGAAGGACAAGACACATCTGTGAATATGCTTGTTAGTTTCCTCACTTCGATGATTAAAAAGAATAAACAATGCTACCTCATAGAAATTTCACATCCAGATCTTAAAAGTACCTACCAGCAAATGACCTTTTTATCAAGTCCTCTTTAAAAAGACAAATATACTAACAAAGTTGCATAGTACACATATTTCTACTGATACCAACCTCTCTAGACCCAAAATTTTACACAAGTAACACGGCCACCCAGGCATGGCTGTCTTTTCCTATAATCTCCAGTTTTATTTTATAATATTCTTTCTTCAAAACAAACCCTTCAACCTCCCAAATTACCTTTTAAATATTAAGTGTCCCTCTTTTACCCAAAATATATATCTTGCCTAGCTAAGTTTGATCATTAACATTGTGGGGGGGTAAGTTTCTGAAAGTTAGGCAGCTTAAAAGCTTCGGAACTGTTTTATTAGCATATTAATTGTTTCTCCAAGAACTTTAAAACAACAGCTAATAAAAAAAAAATTACCCTTATTCATTTCAAAATGGACAGAAAATTAAGACAGGAATGTAGAATGCTTAGAAAAAACAAAACAAACAAAGAAAAAAGCCTGGTGCCTTCTTTGTGTCATGGAATGTGTCCTTTCCTTTCCGGTTTGCTGACCACGATATGATGTGTCGGAACGCATAAGAAACGTAAATAAAACACCTCGTCCTGTCTTCTCTGTGAGTCTTTTTTTCTTAATTACATTTCGTCCCAGCTCAGTTTGTATGAGACCTCAGTTTGTTACGAAGGTTCAAGTGTACGAAGACACGGGTCTCCCTTGCTTCATGAACGTCTTCTCTCCCCCCGCCCCCAGGCCCCCCCATCCCTCCAAAACTTCAGAAAGTCTGTATATGACAAAGCTGACATACACAATGCGGGCAGGACAGAACAGAAGGGAAGGTGGCGCCCACCCCGCCTCAGCGCACGCACAAGAAGTCGACGTGTGGCCCGGTCTAGCACCCCTGCACGACCGGCAACCTCAGGGGAACTTGCTCCGTTTCTCCCTGGGCGACCTGCAGCCCAATCCACATTCCAACACTTATTGATGGGAGACGGATACCTTAGCAACAAATGGGTTTATGCAGACTCATGTGTGTTTCAGAGCGGCTCAGAGCAGTCTCTGATCTGCCCTTTGCCGACTTTGCATCTCCCAACAACAGCCTCCCACCGAGAAAGATCCCCGTGAATGGCTCAGATATGCCATTTGTGTCCAGTGACCCCACGCCAGGAGGACTCTCTTGGGGGACTGAGTGATTTTTGCATCTTAATGGATTCTGTGACACGAAGCCATTTCGCCGGTAACATCCCGAAGTGATACCTAGATTTTTTAACACCTATTTGTATGTTGGACTGATTGGCTCGGCTCTAAGACAAGCATATAATGACATGCCAGTCAGTCCCAGCCCTGCTTAAGTGTTCCCTCAGACGGACTGGCTTAAAGAAAAATGACAGAAAATGTTCTTTAATAACTATGGTTTATCCATTTCTTTCAGATAGTAAGTGGCACGTTCTCACCTCATTCGCAGCTTTTAATCTCAAATGGACATTGCTTTTGAAATATCCTCTTTCTCTCTTTCTTTCTTTTTTTCTCCCTGAGGCTGCCACTTGAAAGTTGAATTCTAGCAAGAATGTAATGGTAGGTGCCAGCTTTCTGAATTACAGGGTGACTGCCTGAGCTGATCCTAAAAAGCAAGTGTCTTTTTTATACCGCATAAAAGGCTGAAATGTTTACATATCAAAAGGCTATAGGCCAATTTCTGTCAAAATTACACATGAAGTTAAGCAGTACAAGCAATTTATTTAAACACTAGTCATTGTAGAAAAATTCAAAACCATATGCTCTTTTAGCAGTTTTCACAAATGCATTTGACCCATGACTTGGCTAGACATACAAGCTTCATAATTTACTCTAAATTTCAAATCCCTTTGACGTTTAAATAAAAGATCTTCATTAATGAGGTTTACATGAATGAAAACTTTAGAAGCTGATATCGGTTAGCGAGGGGCTTCAGGAACCGCCTGTGCATTCGCTGTAATTTTCAAATGACTGACTTTGCTAATCATTTCAAGAGAAAGTTCCACCGAGAACGAATTATCATCATTTGCATTCTGTGATTTGCAACAGCAACGAACGATGCAGTCGCTTCGAAACAAACTTTAGTAAATAGCTCAGCTGAAAGCAGATTCTTGCAGCCCTGGAAACTCATAGCGATTTCTTTTCTGATGATTTGGGAACACGTCATTTTTCGACACCCTCTTCTTCTCCCCCAGTGTTATGTTGAGTTTTCTTAACACCTTGATTATTTCGTCCTCAGGGGCTTGGTGCGCTTATTTGGAGTATTGCAAAACTTCGAGCAAAACTCAGCTAGTAATTGTCCCTACGTCCCTCTGAAGATCAGACAGCCCCAGCCCTTGTGGGTACTGCCCCTTAGTGGGGTGGCATTTGTGCCTGCTGCTCTACTCCACCCAACAAATTCACACGGAAAACCCCCGGAGGCTACCTGAGGCGTCCTGTGGAGCAGGGCTGTGGAGCGGTCTTTTGAGCGCTAGCTTCGAGGCACTGGATCTCTTTTTAAGCCCAAATACGAGCCATAAAGCTTATTTGCTCTGTGAAAACTGCGCGGGGTCTGGACGCCGACTCTGCGCATTGTCCCTAATTCCTCGGACCCCGCTAACTCGCCCTGCGAGGGGGCCTCCGTATCTTTGGAAAGGACACGCCAACTTTTTGCATGCCATGAAAAACCCTACTTAAACGCATCCGATTATGAACTCTGCTCTGTGACCGGGCAAGAGGCTGAAAGAATTAAGAAAAGAAAGTTCCTGAAACCGTAAGAAGTTGGGGGTGGCATATGCATTTATTTTTAACAGCCACGGGTGCGAGTGTGTGAGTGTGTGTGAGTGTGTGTGTAAGGACAGTGGGCGACAGTTTTCTCCATGATGAAGATATCTTGGGGCGGGAGGAGAGATCCAAACTTGGGCACTGTTTTAAATCAGAGAAGCAATTTAATCTACGCTCTATGAATCAATTTAGCGATGACTGCTGCGCAAAAGCGCCTTGATAGAGGCTGAACCGCAAATATACCTTATGCATGTAGAATCCGCTGATCTATTCTTTAACATCTTAAAAATGAGGGCTATTACTGGGGCGACTGACTCTTCGACAAACACATTTTCATAGACTTCTGGGTGGTGATTGCTTTGTGTGAAATCGTGTTTGGGTGATAATAGGGAAAATCAGCGGCGTGTTTACTGCATCTCGGACCTAAACGCTCTCCAGCCGCCTGCGGCGGCTCGCGATCCTCCCATGCTGAGCGGTGCGTGCGGGGCCGACAAACAATCGCGTAGCAACGCGAGGTGGGCAATTTGCGTGCGTCGCATTTGTTATTCCAATTGCACCCGGCTACGCGAGGCCGCTGATTGTTTGTTTAGCGCGTTTTGGACACTTGTGGGTTTTGGCCAGCAAAGGAGGTGGCCTCGCCCCTAACTGCCTCCCCAGCTCCTGCCTCCCCGCGGACACAGTCGAGTTCCAGTAGACTGAGGGGCAATCTGGAGGGGGAGGCCCAGCTGTGCCGGGGGTGAGCTCCTAGAGAGCTGGTTGTATAACTGGAGTAAGGTGGCCTCGGGGTCCCTGTGACCTCTTCCCGAAAAAGTCCCCTCTTCAAGAGGACAGTACTTTCGAATCACTTTTTCTTATCTTGGACCCAGCTGATACCCAGACCTTGCCCTCGGGTGGATACAGTACACACCTCCGTCGCAGTAAAAAGAACTAATAAATGCCCCCTAAGTCCACCTCTAGTCTTCTTGGCAAACCGGCGACAAATACACAGCCTCATTAAATGTTAGGGTTGTTAGGGACCCAATGAATGTTGGCGTTGGTTCAATCAACCCAAAAACCTGAAGCCTAGCGAGGAGGGGTGATTTGCAAGGTGGCAACGTTCAGCCAGGAGCGCCGACGCTCAGACTCGCCCTGCGGTGTTCTTTCTTCCACGTGTCGGTGGTACAGTGGGGGTACTGCAGGAAAGCAAGGGGCAAAATCCAGGGGTTTGCTAAATCTCATCATTTAAAACAATGTAGCAAGTGGAAGGAGGCATGCATGGGGGACGTTGCCTTATTGAAAAACTCGTAGGTGCTCTTAGATCTGCGGCGAGGTCTCCACTCCGCGCTGGTCTGAGCACTTTTGCAGAAACCGACAAGGACTCTGCTCTGGTTTCCCGCGGTGCTTCTGCCTCTGCCAGGCTCAGCAAAGATCTTAAAAGATTCATTTACCCGCCACTGACGCGCGCACCCAGCCACGAACCCAACCGCGGCCAGAGTCCCTGCTGAAGTTGCAGCCTCTAGCTTCCATCAGCCTTCCATCAACTGCCCTGCAGACTTAAACCCGGGAACGGCTGGGAGGAGCGCACGCTCCCGGAACCTGGTGGTTTTTAAGTCTGTGAGAACGGGGAGGAAATGCCTCTAGCCCTAGTTGGTAGGAGAGGGAAGGCTCTACACTTATTTCCCTAGACCTGACCTCTCGGGAAGGGAAGGATCACACTCTTTCCCCTGGGAGAGGTTTTTATAGTAAAAAATCCAGCACTTCCCCAAATTGAGACCCATCTCTGTCCTGCCCTAACCTCGCCCTACAACCACGTTCAAGTTTGCTCAGCCCTCAAATAAGCAAGGCCGTCAGGCCACCAGCGTGTGGGCGTGAGGACGCAGAGCGCCATCCGGGGAGGCCTAGGCGGAGAAGCGCCGCCGCCACGCTTCTCCCCGCGCCGCCGGAGTTCTGCGCCCCGGGAACACCAAACCTCCGCGCGAGCACTCCTCCGACCCGGGAACAGCAGTTGACAAGTGCCCTTTCCCCTTCGCCCCCCGAGCCGGGGAGGAGGCAGC
>NW_011889148.1:447761-453265 GCF_000151845.1 Pteropus vampyrus
TGGTTAACCAATTCCATTAAGGAGAGAATCTCAAGATAAAAGAAAATAGAGGCGAAATTAGGCGGTGAGTGCACTTGGGCCCGAATGAAGAGTGGAATTTTCAATCCCGCTTGAGGTAGGACGCAGCCCCTCACATTTGCTAAAGCAAAACAAATTCGGAAAAGGATAAAAAAAAAAAAAAGTAGCCCCAAAGTAAACTCAGCCACAATGAATTTGAGCTTCGTGCAGAGGAAATCGCACCCAATAATAGGAGCGAATGAGCGAGAAGGGTGGGAGCGGAGAGGTCGGGCGGAGGGGGTTGTTAACTGCGGCCGCACAATGGATTAATGAGATTAACGGGGGCAATTAGGACGCCAGCCCAGCTCCGCCGGCCCGCGGCAGGGTGGCTGAATGGAAAAGATTAGGTTAATTTCATTAATTCGCAATCCACAATCGCTTTTCAGGCCCCGTAACCCCCTCCCCTTGGCACCTCTCCCCCTCCCCCTTTCCAAGAGCCCCACCACCCAAAGGAACAGAAAGGGCCAAATCTGGTTCTGTTTGTCATCTGCATATTACCAGGAACTAAATCCAGGATGACGTCGACTCAGTATAAAACCAACAAGAGGTTCAGCTGGGCTAAACTCCGTCCTACCCGCGCGTTGAGTTGAGCGAACGCTGCGGCGAGGGGAGGGCGGGAGGAGGGAGAGCGGACGCAGGGGGCGGGGAGGGGCGCGGGGCCGCGCGCTCGCCGGCGCTCTCTTTCGGTTTGGTCCCGCTCGGGAGAGTGGACCCCCCCACTCTGAGGCTCTTTCCTCGGCGCGTCCCCGCCGCCCCCGGTCCCGGCGCGGGGCTCGGGGATGCCCGCCAGCATGTTCAGCATCGACAACATCCTGGCCGCCCGGCCGCGCTGCAAGGACTCGGTGCTGCCGGTGGCTCCCAGCGCCACGGCTCCCGTGGTCTTCCCGGCCCTGCACGGGGACTCGCTTTACGGCGCCGGCGGCGGCGCCTCCTCGGACTATGGCGCCTTCTACTCGCGCCCCGTGGCCCCCGGCGGCGCAGGCCTCCCGGCCGCGGTCAGTAGCTCCCGCCTCGGCTACAACAACTACTTCTACGGGCAGCTGCACGTGCAGGCGGCGCCCGTGGGCCCGGCCTGCTGCGGGGCCGTGCCGCCGCTGGGCGCCCAGCAGTGCTCCTGCGTCCCGACGCCCCCAGGTAGGGTCGCGCTGGCGCGGGCCTTCGCCGCTCGCTGCGGTCCTTAGCCCCTGGGGCGTGAGCGAGTGGCGGAGCGTACGTTTTCCACTTTGTACAAACTTTTCTCCTCTTGAAAAATCTGCGTCCCCACCCCTTTTGGGGGGCGATCGGGCGCAGGGGTTTTGCACACTTGCCGCCAACTTTATTGGAGAGTTAGCGGAAACCGTAACTCAGTGCCTGCCTAGGAAGACTGGGCTTTAAAAGGATCCTCTGACGGGCGTTGGGAGTGTGCGGGTGGACCCTCTGGCACGCTCCCCGCTTCCCTGCGCCCTCGATTTCCGCGCGCCTCCCATTCCCAGCACCCCCTTCAGACCGGTTTAAAGTTGGCGTGGTCACAGGCTGCCGTGTGCGCCGTGGCAAGAGAAGCGGCTGACCGCGCGCTCTACTCTGTCGCAGGCTACGAGGGCCCCGGCTCAGTGCTCGTGTCCCCGGTGCCGCACCAGATGCTGCCCTACATGAACGTGGGGACACTGTCGCGCACGGAGCTGCAGCTCCTCAACCAGCTGCACTGCCGGCGGAAGCGGCGGCACCGCACCATCTTCACGGACGAGCAGCTGGAAGCACTCGAGAACCTCTTCCAGGAGACCAAGTACCCAGACGTGGGCACCCGCGAGCAGCTGGCCCGGAAGGTGCACCTCCGCGAGGAGAAAGTGGAGGTAGGCGCGCGCGCCCCGAAGCCCTTCCCGGCGAACAGGGCCCCAGCCGGGTTTGCGCGGTCCTGCCCGGGTGTCCTTGCGCTTTCAAATAAAACTTCCCAGCGGCGGCCCGGAGGCTGCTGGGGGGCGCTTTAGGCCCAGGAAGTTGAAGGGAAATGCGGAAGCGGGAGCGAGTCGCCTCTCTTTTTGTTGGCGTTCGCGCGCGGTCCCCCCGGGTTTGGACTCCGCGCGGCGGTGGCCCCGCAGCCACGCCGCGCCCCGGTGCGCCCGGGCTTTGCGGGAGCGCGCCCGGGATCACGACTGTCGTTGGGTCCTCCCTCGTGAAACAGGTCTGGTTTAAAAACCGCCGGGCCAAATGGAGGCGGCAGAAGCGGTCCTCGTCGGAGGAGTCGGAAAACGCCGAGAAGTGGAACAAGCCGCTGTCGAAGGCGTCGCCGGAGAAGAGGGAAGAGGAAGGTAAAAGCGATTTGGACTCGGACAGCTGACGGCCGCGGGCCGGCCGTGGCACTTGCCTAACTCGAAGGACTTGCACAGACAGACGATGCTACTTTCTTGCACACGCGCTGCCTTGCGGGAGGGGTCGAGAAAGAGGGCCGAAGAGCTGTAAATAGTGTACAGAATCGGGAGGGCGGGCGCCCGGGCTTGGGCCGCGCAGGGGCTCACAGCTCCGCGGTCCGAGGCCTCCGGTGCCTCGCTTCCCACCGTAGTATTTATAGTTAAGTTAACGGTGACAATACAATAAAGTGATGACGATGTAGATGGCCACATTCCGTATTTCGTACTCCTCTGCCACCACCGTCATCTGTGGCCCAGAAAAAAAAAAAAATCTATGTAGTCTGTAGCTTCGGAAGAATAATTGGGCAACTGTGACCTACTCAAAAAAAGAAAAGGAAAGAAAAAGAAACTCTGGGTATGGATCAGTCACAGGACCGGTGTCCTGGTTTAGAAGCACAGTTCTCTAGGTCTCCAGGAACGGGGTGGAGAGTGGCATTGCCGGGGCCTGGTAGGGGCTGGAGGGCGTAGCACTGCCCGTGAGAAGGGCAGCCCCAGGTTCCTGTCACCCCGGGCCCAACCGGGGAGAACCAGGACTCTCCCTCCTTGCCGCGGACAGGAAGCCTAGCGGGAAGGCAGGATCCACACCGGAGCTGGGGAACCTGGGAGCCTCTCCCGAGCTGCTTAGCCGCCCGCCAGGCCCTGCTCTTGCGAAATCCCCAAACCTGTGGCGCAGGGTCCGCCCGTGAAATTAGGCAGCGCACTCGCCCGCATCTCGAGGCTTTCCTGGATCTGTCGTGGTCGTCTCCACTGCCTCCTTTCTCCCCAGCAAGCGTCTCACCCCACGACCCTGCTGGGCCCAGCTCCCTTCTGTGGGAAGTGCCAGCTCCAGGGCCCAGTGGAAACCCCAGCACTTCTGGGACCCTCATGCCTCTCCTCAGGCATTTGGTCCCCGGGATCTGTTGGTCAACCAGGCCTAAGAGGGCCCTGGCAGCCGAGTCACTGCGAAGTGGGAAGGTGGTGGCCTCCTGCTTTGTCCCTGGAACTGTCTCCCCTGTTTCGCTAGTTGGGCTAGAGGAGTGCCCTGAGTTCGCCTTGTGAGCAGGCCAGAGAAGCTTCCCTGCCTGATAAATGCTTGGGACGGTCGCAGCAAGAACATGCCTTCTGCATGGTCCCGGGACCATCAGGGGGATGGGGCAGAGGCCACGGGCCAGCAGGAACGGCTTTTAGTGTGTTAAATTTTATAGATTTTGCATTAAATCTGTTTTATGGACGAGGAAGCTAAGGCTCAGAGCTTCCCTGCCTGGCGGATGTAGCTGCTGTGCTGGAGTGGATGAGCTTGTGCTTCCTCCTGGGCTGCCACCAGCACTTGGTGCAGGGTCCCTCCAGGGGAAGGGTGTGCATACGCGAGGGAACAGCTTGTCACGAGAAGCAGCATTTTTTTCCCAGCTTCTTGTGTTTGAGAGGTATTCCAGGAACAGGTGAAGTGACACTTACGAATTATGAAGTGATTCCCAGTCATGCCTTTTTAATAAGGAGGAGGCAACAATTTGGAGGTCAAGTTTGCCTCAAAGGGCAAGATCGCCTTGGTTCGTATCCAGGCTCCATTATTTGTGACCTCGGGCTAATTAACCCCTCTGCTCCTCACTTTCTAGGACTGTAAAATGGGCATAATAATAGTATCTGCTTTTCAGGGTTGACGTGGACATTTAAAGGCACTAATACATGCACAATGGTGCCCAGCATAGGAGAATCCTTCAACACAGCTACTTATTTTTTTAAATGTTATGATTTATTTTGTGTCAGACTCAGCACTTCCAGGTTTGTGTACCTGTTCTCACTTTGCTTTCAAGAACTCTGAGATGGGGAATGTTTTCACCATTTTACAAATGAGGAAATTAAGGTTCAGAAAGGTTAAATGCTTTTACAACATTCTGCTCATAAGAAATAAAGAGGGGTTACCGTCTTTGCCCAGCTAAGTCTCATACCATAATTGGAAATGTTCTCACTAATACCAGTTCTGCTGAGAAATTCTCAGAGGCCGATGCACTGATTTCTAAGGAATCTTTTGATGGTTATTGTTTTACCTCCTCCTAGACATGAGCCTTACAGAATGAGGGAACCTTGCCTGCTGTGCACTCTGCCCCCTAATCACAGTTCCTGGAAGCTGTCCCCTGTCCCATTGGAGAGGGGCAAGCTTGCAGGGGAATCCAGGACCAGCCCTGAATTCCACCCCTCCTTCCGTACTCCGTTAGTCGAGAGCATTCTAACATAGGACGGAAGTGGGCAGCATCACTCCACCCCGAGAGATGTGACATCTCCAGAACTCTATAAACTCCTTTGTGTCTCTTTGTCCATAATTTGCTCTCCGAATCCCTATACAACAGTATCTTACTTATTTTTAAATCTGAGTCTAGTCTGAAGAGGGGTCCATGGCAAGTGACAGGGAGAAGAGGGGTGGGTGGAAGGAGGAGTAGATTCTAAGACACTCCCCCCGGGAGCATCTGGTGAAAAGCCAGGTTTGGTGGGGAAGGGGGTGCGAGGAGGGCGGAAGAGCTGGAGAGCTGCTTGGCCCCAGGCAGGCCCAAGGTGGCAAGCCAAAGCTCTTTGCCTGTCCACGTGTCCACGCCTGAGGCCCCCATGATCGCCCAGCTCACAGGAAATAAACATAATAAACATCTGGAACGAAGAGGGAAATGTCAGGAGGGTCTGTCTAATTGCAGTCCACCCACCTTCCTTCTGCATTCCCCCGTCAGCTGTGGGGCTCAAACCGTTGACTTAGCCTGGCTGTTGGATTCAGGAAGCCGGCCGGATGGTGTCACAGAGCAGAGGGCACTTGGCCTTCAAGAGCTGTCGTTGGGCCTTGTAATTGTGTTTGGTGGGAATCCGGCTCACAGTGTTAGCAAGTGGTGCGTATACCTGTTCAAACGGGCAGGGCGTAAGCCGGTGTCCGCCCAAGTGTTTCCCGGTCCGGTTTCCACCTCCCCAGCTGGAGATCTTCCCATTTCACAGTTGAGCAATCTGAGGCACAGAGTTAACACAAAGGGCCAAAGTGAGAACTGTCATCTGCAAGGGACAAGACTCGTGATTTCCCTAGATGAGGCTTCCTCACAGAACCCAGATGGT
>NW_011889148.1:454555-456754 GCF_000151845.1 Pteropus vampyrus
GAATTAGGAATGAAAGAACGCACCTTGTTTTTCATTGTAGTTGGTTTAGGAGTTTATGCATGACCACGGGACATAAACTCTAAGGAAACTGAATGTAATTGCTGTGGATTTAAGACAAGGAAGCGTCTGATAAGGTATAATAGGTTGCATTCTCCCTAAGAGGTTAAGGACAAGGAGATTTAGAGTGAAGAAGGAGAGAATTCAGAGTGAATTCGGACTCAAATTTCCAGGTTTTGCGGAAGGATCTTGAAGTTTTTTTCAAAAGTAAAACGAAAACAAACAGCAGCAGCCAGTGCAGAGCCCTCCAACGTTCTGGAAGAAATGGATCCGACTGGGTTTTGGCAGTGAGGGCCTGTCACAGAGCCATGTGACAACAGGGAAGACCTCTCTGCTCATCGTGGCTTGGTGTTAAGTCTGGGGAAAAGAAGCAGCCATTGTCTTCGCAGTCCAAATGACCCACGGAACAAACAGGATGGATCGCGGTTTTGAAAGTGGGTCTGTCATTTCTGGCTTCCAGCAGTCCCCGCCTGCTCTCACGGTGTCTCACTCCGGGCGGCGTCCGTGAGAAGAGATGTTAAGAATTTCTCTCCCAACCCCCTTCCTTTCCTTAGGAGTTTGTTCCACTTACACCTTCTGTTTTCCTAATTTTCCGGCCCTCCGGAGTCTGCTGACCAAATCAAGCGGCCGGGTTTAGCCGAGGGAATCGCGCTTCCCCTGGCGTGGGCATCCCCTCCCTTAACCTGAGCTGATTTCTAGAAACTGTAATTAGTGAGATCATTTTAGCCGAGATGGACTGAGCTTAAAAGTGTCCATATCCTTTCCTCACCGATTTATTGGGTGGATCATGCCGAGCCCAGGAAATGCTTCAACCCCGTTGTGTTACCCGCGAGGCTGCCACGGTGGATTGAGGAGGCAGAGTCTCCTCCTTGCACTGGGAAAGGCTGAGCCCCGCTCCCAGCATGCACATCCTGCCTGCCCACAGCTATTGCCATGCTCCCAACACCCAGAACTCACACTTGGGAACTTGTTCAAAATTTTTTGGGGGGAGGGTGGGGTAGGACAGACATATCTTTAAGAAATGTTCAGAGAAAAGACCATGTTGTCCAGCAGCCCGCAGTGTGCCACAGGTGCAGTGTCCCAAACAGGCTGCACACAACACAGTGGTGAGAGTCCCACAGCACCGCAGGGCCACACAGAGAATTGATACGCTGGCAAACGTGTTTCTCCTATGGGCCTGGGACGGGGGTGGGGGAGTAGGGCACAGCAGCCAGGTGGGGCTCACTGCAGAGAGAGCCGGGGGCGAGGGCCAGTGTGGTCTGAATCACCCCAAGCAGTGTTTGTCCATCAGCCTCACGGTGATGGTGCCCGCTTTAATCGTGTCCCAAACCAATTATTGACATCACCCGGCAAGGCCAAGGGATGCTTCTTTCCAGATGCAGTGTGGCTGATCCTCCTTTGAAAATCCTCAAAATGCTAACTCTGGGAACAGAAAAATAAAACTGCCCTGCTCCAGGAACCGGGGAGGCCCAAAGCATTTGGAAAGTCCCCCTCTGCGAGGAAGACTCTGTGAAGTCAGAATCCCAGCTGGTCGTTTCATCTGAAGAGGTTCCTACGAAGGCCAGATGGCTGGGACATTGCAGGGGAATGCGCGCTCGACGCGGTTGTGTGTTTGAGGAATACATATTTAAATCCGAAACCAAGTGAATCACTTTCTACAGAAGTGGGCAGGGATGGAAATTCTGTGTGTTGCTGTCCCCTCTCCACTGGTGCGGGATGCCAGGAGCGTGGTGGCGCATCCTCTGCTTTAGGGTTGTTTTTGTTTGGCATCTGCTTTCACTGCAAGAAGCCAGCAGACAGACGTACACGGGCTGAATCAGAGACTTCGTCCCCTTGTCCTCTGCTTGAAGACACCCCCTCAGTTTTGTTTTGGCCTGTGTGGTAACTGGACTCTGATACAAATGTGAGCGGAAGTAAACAATCCTTTCCTCGACTGCAATTAAAGCTCTAGAAAGATCGGAGATCTTTATGATTTATTTCTGTCTTTATGGCAGATGTTTGTGTGTAGCTTTTCATTTTTTAAAAATGGGAAATATTTTCTGCACTGCCCGGAGGGTGTCATTAAAAAAAATGGATCTTGCGGTATTTGAAGATGGACAGTTTCATAATCACTTTGCTGGGCATGTCCCCATCTAAGCCCTT
>NW_011889148.1:458034-473973 GCF_000151845.1 Pteropus vampyrus
CCTGGGAGCTGCTCTCTTGTGCAAGAAACAATTTCCAAACAATAGAAAACAGGATGTCAAGAAGTCCTCAATTATGTGACATTGGCTAGGGGACCGAGAGAAGACAGCTACAACCCCAGAAGGCTTCCTGGAAGAGGTGAGAGTTGCAAGTGGGTTAGTATTTGGCAAGAGGAAGTCCCCTTAATCCAACCAGAAAGGAGGCTGCCTGGCTGGCACACCCCAATGTTTCTGGGTACCAGTTAGCTCCCTCTGTTCATCCAACACTCGCCAAGCGCCTACTGAGTGCCAGGCCCTGTGTGGAGTTGGGTGACAAACGAATAAGTCAGCTAACCTCAGACACCTGGATTCGGCCGGTCCCATACCAAATGACCAGTGCTGAGGTAGAGGGTGAAAACCCCACGACGTGCTGTGGCTGGGCAGAGGAGGGGGTCCTAGGCTTTAAGTGGGGGGGTCATTGGAGCCCCATGGTTTGAGGCGCCTGGTGATTGTGGCGAAGGAGGTGGGAAAGCAGAGTGTGAAAAAGAAAGGGGTGTGTTTGGCCATGCAGAGAGCAGAAGGACCGAGGCAGGAACTTGGCAGGCATCCGCGGTCTGGCACCGTGTGGTGCTCCGTTTACTGAGTACCACCCTACAGGGCAGGCTTCCCTTCCCTGTCAGGTGTCAGAAGATCGCCACCAAGATGACCAGAGTCCTGCTAACGCAGTGTTCGCATCCACCGCCAGCCACAGGCCTTTCTGGCTGAGAGAGGCCCGTGGGGCCGTATCTCGTCAGCATCTGCTTGGCGTCCTCTCCATCTGCTATTACAGAAGGAGAGAAAAACATCTCACTCAGAGCCTTCTGCGGAGATTTTTTTATTATTATTATTTGGAATGGGTTTTAAAATATAGTGATTTGTGGCTGGTAGTCGAGTTCATCAAAGTGATTTTTCCAGATGCTGTAGTTCTTAGGCAGCTGACACATTAAGCCCCCCTCCACCCCCACCCCGTGTTCTGTTTCTCTCCAGCCTTAGGCAGCGATCCTTTCCCACAGGATCTGCCCGAGGCATGCGTGCAGCATCTTACGGTGCGTAGAACCTGTCCTTGCAACAACCGTGGGTCGCGGGCATGGCGGGCACTGTTCTTTCCATTTTACAGAGGATCGAACTGCTCTCCTAAGATCACATAGCCACAGGGGAAGAGCGGAAGAGCAGAATTCTCGCATTTATATCTGGCTTTGTCTGTGCACACGGATACAACTGTTCTTCCTGGATGTAACGGCGTGTTTGTTTCAGATGAGGCCCAGACTCACGCTCTTCCTGGTAACCAAATTCTCCAAGTGCCACTTCCTCCACACAGCCTTCTTGGGTCACTCCAGGCTTTCTTAGGCCTCAGAGACTTTGGCCTGGTCTCTTGGGGATTCTTAAGAGTTTGTAAAGACCCTCGGATATGCTTAGAGTTCATGCAGGCCCATACTGCCATGATGCCCCCCTGCCAAAACTTCATGTCTGCCAGTGACCATGAGATTCTAAGGCTTTAAGAAAGCAGGTCTGCTCCAAATATCTGTTGCCATCACCTTTCCCCACCTCTATGCAGATTTCCACGGCGTCCCAGAGAATCTTGCCCTCCTCAAAATCCCTTGATAGAGGGGTTATCTCTATTCACAACCTCTGACACAAGGCAAACCTGGAGGAGTTATATTAACTCACTGGCATAGATTTATTTTTAAGCTGTTTTGGCTCATGTGTGGAACACAGGTCAGCTTTGATAATGGAGACAGTGAGTGACTCTAAAGCCCCTGGCAGTCTATGAGTGATTTTTGCACTCAACTTGTCATTGGGTCCCCACTACCTGCCTTCGAGGCAAGTGTTCCTTTCCCTACCACACGTGGGAGGGGGTGGCCCTCAAGGCTACGGGATGGTGAATGAGAATCCGGTGAAGGGGGGTGGGGGCTGTGAGCCTCTAGGATAGGAAGGCTGCGCGGGGGCTGCGGCAGGCTGGAAGGAGCCGCCCCTCGGCCCTCCCTCTGCTCTTGCTGAGCAGACTGACCTTTCTTCTGGATAAGGCAGCCCAAGAACAGCCCCTTGGCTCTGCATGCCTCCGCCGAGCTCTTGGGCCCAGGGGAAGTGCTCTTGTGGGCGGGCGGTGGCAAAACCCTTCTCTGAGCGCAGCAGTGGGGAGGCGGGGCTGCCTCTGAGCACACCTCCCCAGCTGGAAAGGATTTCCTCCACCTGTCCAGCTGCTTTCCCCATGGCGGAGGGGCCTTGAGGGCATCTCTGGCCGGCACCGGGTGGTGGAGGTGAGGAGCGTGTCCTCTGCTGTGTCTCGCGGCCTGGGCCCTGGCAGATGGGCCCCACTCGCCCCTCTTCATTTCTTTCACTGCCAATTGCTGCAAAGTTAGGCTTTGAGTTAGGACTGAGCATGGGGGTGGGGAGGCGAGGGGCAGAGAGGACTGGATTCGTTGATGGAAGTTGGGCCTCCGCAGCTTCCTGACTCAGTGACCCTTGGTCTCCACACTCTGCCTCTGGGCCTCAGTTTCCCCACCCGTTAGGGAGAGTCATCAGTCAGTCCTGTCTCGTCCACCCACCAGGGATGTTGAGAGGCTCACTGGTCCGGCTCGAGACATATGGCCTCTGCCATGTGTTAGGCGGCTCGCTTACTGGGAAGGGCTACGAATGCTAAAGAATTTGGATTTTTGCTGAATGATTGGGCTCATGCAATATGACCAGATGTTTGGGTCACTGGGGGACCTACGGGTGTTATGATCCCCCCGCCCAGACCCATGAATGTCCACTGAGCCAAAGTCTTAATGCTACAAAAGCTAAGGAATGGCTGCTTCCTTGGCTGTGCTGCGGTTTCTTACCTCAACTTCAATTGTGGTCACCGGGGCCCAAGTGGGGGCCTGCAGAGCTTCTTGTTGCCTGGAGGTCTGGGTCAGCATCCCACTAGCAGCGTTGGACAGGTACAGTTCTCCTGGCACTGCCAGGTGTCAGCTACGTGACCTTGGGCAAGTCAGCTCACCTTTCTGGGGCATCGTCTTCTTCCTCTGCAAAGAGAGAACGGATGTAACACACTTAACCCAGGGCCTACAAGGAGCAAATCCTCAAGAACCGGGAGCTGTTCTCATCAGGAGCTTTGTGTAATAGGACTTTATTTTCTACGTATGATTTTGCTTGTTCATTAATCTAAGATTAGGGATTGAACTAGTAGGGGATGGGGAGGCGTATCAGTTTCTTGTGGCTTCTGTAACAAGTTACCATAAACTTGACGACTTAAAGCAACGGAAGTGTACTTCTTCGCAGTTCTGGAGGCCAGAAGTTTGAAGTCAGGGCGCCAGCGGGGACTCGCTCCCTCCAAAGGCCCCAGGGGAGACTCTGCTGCTTGCCACTTCCAACTTCCGACGGCCCCAGGCGTCCCTGGCTGTATCACCCCAATCCCTATCTCCATTTTCTCACGACCATCTCCCCTGTATCCCTCTGTCAGATCTTCTGCCTTCCCTTTATGAGGACACTTGTCATTGGACTTAGGGCCATCCTAAATCCAGGATGATCTCATCTTGAGATCCTTAACTCAATTCCATCTGCAAAGACCCTTTTCACAAATAAGGCACATTCACAGTTTCCTTGGGTTGGGGCGTGCACATATCTTTCAGAAGGTTACCTATGAACCCATTCCAGGATGTAAGGAACAGGAAGGAATTGCTGTGACCCCACTTCTTGGCAGAGTGTGAAATGCTTCTCTTACTCACCATTCTAAGAAGGTCTGCAGCAGACCTCTGTCCCCATGGTGCTCTCCATGTGGTCATGCCAAGGTGACCTACATGTACCTATGATGCTCTGAGGGCGGAGTGCCATCCCCCAGGAGGAGGGGGATAGGCTGTAAGTACCAGAGAAATGAAAACTCTGGAAACAGCAAGTGACAGATGAGACCGAAGGTGCCCTATTTTAGTCATCACTGGCTGCCATAACAAAATGCCATGGACAGGGTGGCTTAAAGAACAGAAATTATTTATTTTTCCCACAGTTCTGGAGTCTGGAAGTCCGAGATCAAGGTGCTGGCAGGTTTGATTTCTTGGCTTGTAGACGGCCACCTCATCTCCTTGTCCTCATGTGGCCTTTCCCCTGGGCACCCTCTCCTGGGATCACTTCCTCTGCTTATAAGGACACTAATCCTATCAGGTCAGCCCCCTCCTTTATGACCTCATTTAACCTTAATTACCTCCGTAAGGCCTTATCTCCACATACGCTGGGGATTAGGGTTTCGACACATAAATTTGGAGGGGACACAGTTCAGTCCATAACACCCTCTTTGATTAGCTTCACCAATGGAACCAGCGTTTTGACAGATCCGGCCTACTGCATGTTGGATTTCTTAAGTTATCCATGATTATTAATCAAGGATGCCCATGAGAGCTTCAGTCAGCCACGTCTGCTCTTTGGATTTTCATGGGCCTCTTCCTAATAATGCTGGTAGTAACAGCCACCACCCAGTGAGCGCCGAATGCAATGCAGGGACAGGGCTAGACGGATACCACGTGTCCAGATCTCACTTCGCTCTCACCCCATAAGTGGGGACAATCATTTGCTCCATTCGATTGATGAGGAGCCTGAGGCTCAGAGAGGGGAGATCTCCCATCTAGGAAGTGTCAGGGAGGCGCCGTGAAACCACTGATGTGAGTCTGTGTCTCTCCTTTCTTACCTCTGCTGGTTCGGAGGAGAACTTTGAGCACCCGACTCGGGCACTGCCACTGTCCTTTTATTCCCAAACAGGCCTGCGTTTCCCCATTCATCAGCATCTCCTTCTCTCTTTGGAAGGTCGCAGGCCTGGCCAGATAACCTATTGTGTTCGTTTCACTAATCCAAAAGCCAGTTCCACGGGGACGTCGCTGGCACAGGCAGCCTTCTCACTGCCTGCAATTACACTCAGCGCTGGGGGAAAAACCTTCCCCACACATAGCAACGGTTTCCAGGCCGAGCCGAGCTGAGGGCTTCCAAGTAGAGGGGTCATTTGGATATAGACCAGCATCTTCACAGGATGGAGGTGACCGCCAGCCAGCCAGCCAGCCAGCCGGCCAGCAACAAAGGGTGGGTGTGTCTCTTTGCAGTGAAGGGCAGTTGACCTCAAGGCTGCTCATTCTTTCCAGTGCCGGGGCGTTCTCGTCACTGGCCCTACGGATCTGGAAGCCTTCACCTTGTACGAAGAGCAGCAGCCTTGTTTTCGGAGCAAAGGTCAAGGGATCCTGTGTGCAGCGACCTCTTGCGCACGCTTGTCCCCAGAAGCCTCTACTGCCAGAATGACAGCATGCTTTCCGGTTTGCTCTTGTTTTCATTTGGATCCTCGCTAGAAATGAGAGATTTTCAATCATCGTGACCCCATTCGGTTGCATCGTCGAGGCTGTCTTTATTTTTACTGTCCTGCAGGGTTGGTCCGCATTTGGTCCAAATTACGTGACTGCCGACAGACAGCAGTAAAAGTGCTTTAGCAGGATGGGGCGGTGGGAATGGATGTCATCTGGGGGTGGAGAGCCACGTGGCTTGGCTCTGCTTTCCGAGACCCCTCGAGCCTGGTGACACAGGCAAGCCATTGACTCTCTCAGAGACATGGTTGCCTCGAGTGAAACACAGAGCTAATAACTCATGCCTCTTTGTTCTCTCTGGGGCACATTATGACCATCTTAGAAGCACGAAAGCAACTTTTTTCCCCTCTTCCCTCAGAGAGGGAGGGATAAGTGGATCCTTCAAATGAATTGGATATGAAATGGCAGAAAATGACGTTGATAACAGTCCATACTTTTGCATGCATCTAAGTATTCTTTTTATAGACCCACGACAGAGCATCTGGGAGGCCCACCGCAAGCTATGTGAAAATGGTCTGTGTGCTTGACAAATAACCACCACCCTGGAGTGCCGGCGAGTATAAGTGAGTCATTTTCCCGATGAATGCTTGAGATAATGGATGAGATAGAGTGAGGAATGTTCCAGACAAGGAACGGAGGCTTGGGGAGGAAGAGGCACTGGGTATGGCCAGGGTCTCACGGTTGTAACTGGCCAGTCCAGGACAGGGGTCTCCCAGGAGTGCCCAGTGTGCTGGGACATGGGGCTGAGCACGCATGGCCGAGGGTCGTGGCTGAGAAGACATCTTAAGCCTCAGGCCAGGAGGGTAAGGCGAGGCTGAGATTGGAACCTAGGCCTTTAGTCCGGGGCCACGCTGACTGGAACCACTTCGGACACCGGGCGCGGGGTGCATGGGGGCAAGTGGTTTGGGTGTGGGGCGCACGGGGGCAAGTGGCTTGGGATGGCGCTGTGGGCAGAGTGAGTGAGTGCCAGCCATGAGGGCAGGGGGAGGCCCGCAGGATGGAAGATCCTGGGCCGGGAGGCACTTAGGCAGCACATGAAGCCACGTAGGACTTTACCCCGAGGGCCGTGTGAACGCAGAGTCCCCACGGGAACAGCACTATTCTTAGCCAACACTAGGACGAAGGGCCGTTATGAAATGTGACCACTTCCTGTCTTGACCCCCACAGGGGTGCCCGTCTCCACCCCCAGCGCCTCCCGCTCAGGCCCTGCCTCGTGCAGTGCCCTCTCTGTCTGTGTCCGTTTGGAATGTTTCTCCTTCCTCTTTCCCTCACTTTACTCCTTCGTTTTCTTTCTTGCGTTTCCCTCTTCCAACCCCTTGGCCTTTTGCAAGGACGGGCAGGGCAGGGCTCCAGCCAGGGCAGGAGACAGATGCTGAAACAAGAATTCATGGAGGCAGTGACCAACGAGGAGAGGGTGGCCGGTGCAGGGCCCAGGGGTTGCACAGGGAGGGGCGCGGAGCCTCCCTGGTCCTGCCACAGTCCCGCTCTGTCCTTAATGTGTTATTCCACCCGGGAAAAGAAAGAGCTGGAGTCAGGAAAGACTTCAGAATCAACAAAGGTTTTAAAGGTTCCTGCCCTACAGCCTTTTCCAAGGCGGCCACACAGAGAGTGTCCGGTGGAGTTTAAAGAGACTGGGGTGGGGGAGGGGAGGGGAGGCCGTAGGTGGCGACAGATGGGCGGGGCCTGGTCAGTGGGGCTTTAGCGAGAACGCTCAGTAACGGGATCGATCTCTGACTTCTCTTCCCCTCGGATTGAAGTTCCCAGTGTCTTCACTGAGACAAAAGTGTCACAAAATGAGGCCGAGTGTGCCTTAAATTGACGACAGCTCCATTCACGGCTAAGGACATGCACAATTCTGTGGGTCACTTGGGGAGAGCTCCCAGGTTTGAAAGATAGTGAATTTTAATATGGAAAGGGATGAGGGGGTTAAAGTCTACATCTACATCAATATCGATATCATATCTGTACCTGTACTGTACCTATCCCTAGATCTATATCCAAATCGATCTCATACCTAAAACACAAGTATTCATTCACTTGCATATTTATTTTCTTTCTTTCTTTTAGGCTCACATAAATCACGCATGCCCGTGTAAAATTTTAAACTATTCCGAAGTGGATGGTGAGAGGGAAAAATCCTCCCTTCCTCCTGAGTGCGTTTCGTTAGACAGTCCATCAAGAACGACTCATGAACTTCTCCCTCTATCCGTGCGTGTAGATCAACCGCCTGCTCACAGTGGCTACCGATGCACCTGAACTTCTCCACCCGTTTCCTTGCTGCTGGTTGGGAAGCCATTTCTGATGTCTAACGGGCACGGTAAACGCCCAGAGACCACCGTGCAGGCTTCCTGTTCGACCTGTCCACGCCGGGAGAGGCCCCGAGGGGCAGAATCTGGCAGGGCAACTGCTGGCTGTTGCTGCCCCCGACATCGCAGGTGTCAGTCATGGCTTGTGCCACGCCCAGGGCACAATGGACAGGCCGGGCTTTTCTTTTCTTTTTTATTGCTCGTCGGCATTTCTCTCTACTGCACAGATCGCCCTGTTTTTCAATGGAACAGTGTGGTTTTCTTACCGTCAGAGCTTTGAGCATGTCCTTTGTCCCTTATATAGATTACGAATACTTTCTCTCCAATTATTGTTTGTATTTTAATGTTGTCTGTGGCCTTTTGCTGTACAGAGCATTTAATATTTATGGAGTAAAATTTGGGAGTCTATTTCTTAATGGCTTCTGGATTATGTCTTGCTCAGACGGGCCCACTTTACCCCACGGTTATGATAATAGTCGTCTGTACTTTTTCTAATACTTTTATAGTTTGATTTATTACATTTAGGTCTTTAATCCATCTGGAATTTATTTTAGTATCCAGGGTGATGTTAGAATTTAATTTTGTCTTTCAAAGTGATAACCAGTTATTCCAATGCTGTATGCTATACAACCTATTACCCTCCCCGCCATGGATTTGTAATATAGCATTATCTATATTTGTCTATAGTACCCTCTCTCTCTTTATCTCTCTTTCTTTCTCTCTCTGTCATCTTTTTCTGCTCCCTTGGTTGTGTTCCATTGGTTCATTTGGTAGCATGTTCTGTAACTATGCTAGTTTTATGGTACCTCTAAATATCTGATGGGGTAAGATCTTATCCTCCGTTCATTTTTTTCCCCCCAAGTTTTTAGTGGCTCATTTTGTTTTACAATTTGTTTTAAAAATCCTAGAGGAATAAATATCTCTTGATATGTTGACTGGAGCCATACTCATACTTAATTTGTAGAGAACGTACGTCTTTAAAATATCGAGTCTTAGCAGTGAGAAATACGGTATTTATCAATTGGCTCTTGCTGCATAACGAACCATCCCCAAACTCAGTGGCTTGAAACATATGTATTTATTACTGTTTACGAGTCTGTGAGTTGGCGGGAGGCTGGCTGATCTGAGCGCAATGCTGAGTGCTCTGCTTATTTCTTTTGATATTTTATTTAAGAATTATTATTCACTAAATATTTTACTTAATATTTTATTTGACCGGATGCTGAATATACCTGCAATATATCTCTAAAAACTCTTTAAATGTGCAGTTATCCCTGTGCCCAAGGGTGCGTATGTGTGTGCATCTGTGTGCGTCGGTTTGTCTGTGTGTATGTTTCTGTCTGTGTGTACGTTGTGTGTCTGTGTGTCTGTGTGTCTCTGTGTATGATTCTGTCTGCTGCCGTGTCTGTGTGTGTGTGTCTGTTCGTTCATGTGTGGGATGGGGGAAGGAGTTGGGGGAGGCCAGAAGGTATGAATCCGTAGATTTGGGTTTAGGGGGGGGCCCATGTTTTAAACTCACATCTCTTAGGTGACCTTATTTCAGCCTGGCTGCCTCTTTTGGAATTCTACCCCACGATGTTTTTCATATTTTCGGATTTCTTTCCCTTTCTGGTTTTCATCTTCCCTCCTGGACCACAGGAGTCCTGCTGCTGCCACCGCCAGAGCTGCCGGCCTGTGCACAGGGTTCTGCTTGTTCCAGTGCCCGGATCTCAGTGACAGAGTTTTTCCCTCTGTTTATCCAGCAGTCACACCTGATTAATCTAAATCAATTTGCAAATGTCTTTATTTACATGGAAAATCCTTTGGATAAACAAGAACTCCCGTGATATAGTACACACTGGAACAAAAAAATCCCATCTCCTTCCGTAAAACAAGATTCCTGATGCACAGACACCCAGGCCATCCCAGAACATTTTGGTCTGGCCAAGGGGGATCGGCGTGCGCTTGGCCTGATGCGAACACAGACTGAATCCTTTACAAATCTCTCTGGAACCCGCCGCTCCTCCTCACTCTAGAAGAGTGATCAGAATCAGGCCTGTGAACACCTTCTGGAGGTCAGAACTCTGGGGACCGTGGCATGTATCAGTTTCCTGGGGCCACTGTAACGAAATATCCCAAGCTGGGTGGCTTCAAACAACAGGAACTCATTCTGTCGTGGCTCTCGAGGATAGAAGCCCAAAGTCAAGGTGTCGGAAGGGCGGCGCTCTTTCCGACGGTTCTCAGGGACGATGCTTCCTCGCCTTTTCAGCTTCTGGAGGTGGCCAGTGATCCCAGTGTTCCTGGGCTTGTAGCCACATCACTCCATTCTCTGCCTCCGTCACCGTGTGGCCTTTTCTTCTGCGTGCGCCTCTTTCTGTCTTTTCTTGTAAACACAGCAGTCATATTGGATCAGGGGCCATCCCATCCCAGTGTGACCTCATCTTCACTAATTACATCATCAATGACCCTCTTTCTAAATAAGGTCACATTCTGAAGCACGGGGGGCATGATTTTCAGCATGTCATTTTCGGGCGGTACAATTTGACCCATAACAAAAAGAGATTTGGGGCAGGAACATTCGATTTCACGTTCCATCCCTGCCTTTTGCTGGCGATGGGCAGACTATGTTGTCCCTGAGACTTGATTCCTCTCTCTGTGCGGTGACTGTCACAGACTCTGACCGGCAGGACTGACCTGCAATCAGGTGAGATGATGCAAATTACTCATCATAGAGCAAGTCCTCCATCATATTGATTCTGCTTCCTTCCGTCAGGCCAATTCGTAAAATACGAATGTTTGTCTTTTAAGCTTCCAATTTAAAAAGTTTGCAGTATCCGGAAGGGTTTCTGTGGCAAATGAAATCCATGCTAAGAATTTCAGAACACACAGTGGCACATATTTTGAGTGGTGAGGAGAGGCAGTCTTTAAGTGTTATCCCATGCTGACAGCCGCCAGCTCGCTCGTGCCAATGATTGCACAAATGTAACACAGGAGCCAACTGGATGCAGTGAGCTTCAGGGGTGGTTTAGTCTCCTAATATTTTTGCCGATAGGGCTGTTATTAAATAAAGAAGCTTTTTTCATTGTTGTTTCTAAATAAAAGACGGGAGATACCTCATGATTCAAATCCGAAGGTCAGACTTGGTCTTATGTCTGTGCTCCCAGTGAACCTCGAGTACGTTCCAGAAGGCTAAGGTTGTATTGAAACTGTCTGTGACCCTGTCTCCCTGTAAATTTGTGTCCTGGGGACAGGGTGACAGTACTATTTATTTCTCTACCCAGAATATTCCACTTATTTGTTGCTGCATAACAAGCCACTCCAGAACTTAGTGGTTTAAAATAACATGTTTTTGTCTCTCGCGGTGCTGAAGGTTGACTAGGCTCAGCCGGGCTGTTTTCACACAGTGTCACACACGGCTGCGGTGGGATAGTGGCTGGGTTGGCATCATCTGGAGGTCACATGATCATGGTCTGACCGGGAAGGCTGAAACATCTGGCTGGCCAGCTGGGGCTCCTCGGACATTTCGATCTCCACGTGGGCTGTCTGCATGGTTTCTCCCACATAGTGGCCTCTCGGTAGCTCGAGTCCCTATGGTGGCTCATGTCCCCAAAGAGAACCAGGTAGAGCCTGTGTTGCCTTTTAGGAATGAGTCTCTGAAATCGAGACTCATGCGTAGTCCCTGAGTCTGCTGTGGGTCTGAGGTCAGCAGGGCTGGCCGTGGGAAAAGAAGGTGAATGAACATGCTGTGGAGGAGTGCGAGGTCAAAATGGAACCCGGGAGGCTAGGCTGGAACCCACCAGGAGGCTGCGTCTCATGGGATCCCACATTAGTCTTTCATTTCTGCCAAGCCCATGACCTTGATGCCTTAGGTGAAATGCAAAAGAGCTGGGTACTTCCCCCCAGGAGTCCCTGGCACAGGTGGACAAGATCGGGTTATACATATAGCTCGACCCAGGATTCGGGACCCTGAAGGAGGAGATGGGGCAGGAGCTGGAGGAGCTGTGGGTCTGGGTGCTGCTGCTCCAGCCAAGTGGGCCTGGAGCCCTGTGAGGGTGGACGTGAGCTCCAACAGCGTCTGCCCCTCCGCCAGCCATGGGGGCGGTGCAGAAGTTCTGGTGGCGAAGGTGACATCTGCTTCCCGTGCTGGGAAGAAGGTAAACACGCCTCTGTTGCTGGTGGACATGCGATTGTCATGACCTTTTGGGGCACCGATCTGGCAAAACGTGTTAAATTACATACACAGCCGCTTTGACCCACTTATCATATAAATAATGCGAGGCTGTATATTCAATGTTGAATAATTTGTAGTGATTCATTATAATTATAGTAATGGATAATTCTTAATAATTCATTAAACTAACGAATCTGGGAACTTGGAGTGATTTGCATGACTTATTAAAAGAGAAAACAAGCTGAAGTAGAGCGTATATGGTGTGAACCCATTTTTTTCTTAAAACATTCGACGAAACTTTTGCATCTGTATGTCTACATGTATGTGTGTGCTCGTCATATCTCTAGAAATAATTTTACGAGCATGGGGAAAATATGGAAAAGATAAATGCTAGGTTGTTAATGTTGGTTAAGTGGAGCGGGGTGAGGCAGTAGATGGGAAGCCACATAAAAGAGAAAAAGGCAGATGTAAGACAGGGACAAGCAGACCCAACACCATTTGATGAAGATGACCTCATGGAGGCCGTTAGTCAAGATTACACGTTCGTGCTTATGTGTAATTTATCTCTACTAATGCCCTTTGCCTCGAAGTGCATTTTGCCTGATGTTAATATGGTCACTCCATCCTTCTTAGGCTACTTTTTGTATGGTGAATTATTTCCATCCACTTACTTTCAAGCTATCTGTCTTTATAATTAAAGTACATCACTTTTAGACAAACTATAGTTGGGTCTCTTTCATCCGTTCAGATCATTCTACCTTTTCATGGGAGTATTTAGGCAATTAGGATTTAATGAGATTATTAATATGATTGGATTTAGGCCTACCGTTTTATTACTTATTTTCGATTTGCCCCTTTGTTTTTTAAAATTGTTTTTAGTAGTATATTCGTTTCAGGTGTACAGCATAGTAGTTAGACATTTATATAACTTACAAAGTAATCCCCCTGATACTTTTAAATTTTTTTTTAGAATAATGTGGAATTTATAGAGAAGGTGCAAAGGTAGCAATGGACTGAATGTTTGTGTCCTTCCGTAACTCATAGGTGAATCCTACCATCTGACGTGATGGTGTGAGGAAGTGGGGCCTTTGGGAGGTGACTAGGTCATGAGGGTAGAGTCCTTGTGAGTGAGATTCGTGTCCTTATAAAAGGAGACACGGGATCCCTCTTTTACTCTCTGCCTTGTGAGGACATAAGAAAACGGCCATCGGCAAACCAGGAAGAAGAGCCTGACCAGAACCGATCAGCCAACACCCTGATCTTGGACTTCCAGCTTCCAGAACTGTAAGAAACGAGTGTCTGTGGTTTATAAGCCACCCCGTCTATGGCATCTTGTCATAGCAGCCGGAACAGATGAAGGCAACAGCACAGAGTGTTCTCTCCACCCCTCATCCGATTTGCCCGCTGTTAACATCCTACGTCATACCTTAGCATGGCACATCCGTCGCAAGTAGGAAACCGGCCTCGAATATTACTGTTCACTAAACTCCAGGCTTAATTTGGATTTCACCATTTTTTGTTTTTTGTTTTTTTTCCATTAATGTCTTCTTTCTCATCCAGGTACCACATTGCATTTAGTCATTATGTCCCCCTTAGTCTCCTCTGGTCTGTGACAGTTTCTGTCTTTCCTTCCTATAAAATATTCCTCGCCTTGGGGTTGTCTGATGTTTTTCTCATGATTAGACTGGAGTTATGGAGTGTGAGCAAGAATACAGTATGATAGACGTGAAGTGCCCTTTGCATCCTATTATATCTGGGGGTCATGACATCACTATGACTCAGCACCGGAGATGTTGACTTTTGACACCGGGTTAAGGTGGGGTTTGCCAGGATTCTCCTCTGTAAAAGTCCTCTTTTCTCCTTTTCATACCCTACTCTTCGGAAGCACATCACTAAATCTAGCCCCTCAAGAGGATTGGGCGATCTAGGGGGAATTAAGCTCCACCTCCTATAAAGGGAATATCTACAATATATAACTGAAATTCTTTTGTAAGAAAGATTTGTTTCTTGTCCTATTTATTTATTCAAGCATTTATATAAGTGTGAACTCATGTATATTTTATACTTTGGGTTATAATTCAATACTATGTTATTTATTCGTTGTTCGGATTGCTCTGGTTTTGGTCATTGGGGGAGCTATTTCAGGTCAGCTCCTGTCTGTTTAACTTGTCCCTACTCTAAAGTTTTATGATTGGATTTACCCTGAAATTTTCAACTTTTCAGATGTGTGAGCCAATAAGATTTCCCTCTCCTCTTTATTTCTTAAACTAATTTGAGTTAGATATCTCTCAGTTCTGAGCACAGAGAGACCCAATATAATATATAGCACGTATAATATATCTGGTATATAACAGATATATATACACCAGACTTAAATATAATAGGACTGTTAAACTAATTGTTGAGAATTGTTAAAAGATACTGAAGTGAAAACATGATCACACTCAAAATTTAGGCCAGTATAATTACTGGTGTTACACAGATAGTGTAACTTTGAGCTTCCCGGTAACCAAAGCAAAAATAAAAATAGGATGGAGTCTATAATACTTGTCTGATTAAAGGAAACATACCAACCTCTTAAGTGAGGTAAAGTAATCCTTGTTCCACATGTTGCAAATAGTGTTTTCTCATGAGGATTCTTACTCACGAAGATATTAAGCAGCATAGGATTTCTCTAAAGATGCTGTAACATTCCAATATAAAAGCAAAGGATGTTATTATTTCGGTGCAATTTAGTAAAGGTATTTCTGTAAGAAGTTAAGTTCCTGTGGTCTGGGAACCAGCTTTTTCATGTTTTAACCTCATACAGACTGACAGCTTAGGGCACTGGAGGAATGGATGGATAGTCTGTCTTAGAGTATCTTTTTCATGTATTCTTGGATATTTGAAGGATAGCAGCCAAGCTATTTTTTAAAAAATGATACGTACGCTGAGCACACACACATTACTGAAAGGGCAGTGGTCTGTAAGTCATGATTCGAACTCTCGTATTTGATCTGGAGATTTAACTTTGCAATTTCCACTGATGTTAATGGCTTTTGTCTATTTCTCTACCCATCGGCCTAGCAAACGCCTAACTTCTCTGCAGAGTGCAGTAGGATTCTTCCTGAAGAAAGTGTTCCTTTACACACTAAGAATATAATAGGTTTGGAATTCAAGGGGAAGTGAGCTCAAGGAAAGTCCCCTCCCAGATATTCGCTTCTATTCCTGTTGCTTTTTTCCCTTCCTCGTAAGTAAGTTCGAATTTGCTTCACCGTGGCTTTCACAGGCTGAAGCAGTCACGCCCGAGCACTCCATCCCCGGCCCCTCTGGATTTGCATCAGCGCTCCAAACCCACATTCCATTTGCATTAAGGAGCCCACCGACAGACAGCCGGCTGGCTCACCTCCCGACTTGGATGCCATCTCCAGAAAGGCTTACCTTCCAGTGGCTAAGTGAGTTAATCCGCTTACCAAGGGTTTGGCTGCCTTTTGACTTCCAATGGTATTTTCCTGCCACTGGCCAGCTCTCCATTTTGTCATCGAGTTTCTGCAGTGCTGGAGGAACTTAAAGTGGGACAGATTAGTCTAAGCAAAAGACTCCAGGAGAACACGTGAATCCCAGTCCCCAGAGAGGCTGATGGCTTAGAAGAAACCCCAAATAGCATCCTGAACCCAGGCCATGAAGGAACGATTTGTCTGAAAATCTCGGAGGCCTGATCGAAGACAGCGTGGCCAAAATGTCAACCAGCTGTACGTTGCACATCAACCTAACACCAGCATGATGGTTTACTTGATATTTCTTTAAACTGTTTCATGTTTTAAAACTTAAATGCATTTATTTCAAAATGAAACAGCCTAGGCCCGATCGGCGGATCGGTTTTCACTAACCTCATAATATAATGCAACACATCTTTTGTGATTAAATTTTGGACCCTACTTGCCCTATTATGGTAGGGTTTTCAGGTGTTTTGTAAAACACTGTGACGGGGTGTGGTTGAACCTAAAGTCTCAGAAACCCCAAATCCCGAAATATAGGTTTACAGAGGCACATTCTGAAACTCATAGAGAAAAGGAAAGGCAAAGGAATCTTTCCATCACTCCAGTTAACAGGAAACAAGCATCACTGCCAGCAGAGATGAACATGGCCATAGAGGAAGTGACGGTAAAGTTGA
>NW_011889148.1:476228-484002 GCF_000151845.1 Pteropus vampyrus
AGACTTTGGCTGAGTGCAAGCAGTTTGTAAGCTTTGCTTCAGTGGCACGTCTATTGTACTATGTGGCAGCTGAGACCCAAGGGGAGGAAATGAGCATTACTGAGCACTCTCTGCCAATAATTTAAGGGCCTTCAGGGAGAGGAATGCACATCAGCAAAGTGCAGAATTTTAGTCACCAGGAAGCACATTCAGGTGCAATCAGACTAACTGCAAAAGTTAACATTTACTGAGCACTTGCTACATTCTAGGCCCTGCGTGGAGATCTCTCTCATATGGTCATCACAGCTAAATATTTTGTCCACTTTACAGATGAGGAAACCAAGGTTCATGGACGATAACTCAGAATACAGAGTGGACCAGCATGCAACGGCGCCTGACTCCAGTGCCTGTGTCTCTTCCGCTACTGTTCGCTCTCTTAGGTAGTGAGCCTCCTCTCCCTGGGTGTGTGATGAAAACACTATGCAAAAGGAATATTCCATTGGACCGATGGGACGGAGGGCTCAGAGACTGACCCATGTGTGCCTATGGAAACACAGGACACGATAAAGGTGCTCCCGCAAACCGATGGGGGAGAGAGTGGACAGTTTAGTCACTGGAGCTGGAAAGACAGAACCACTTACAAAGGCAGGCTGCAGAGGGAGTGCGACTTAAATTCAAAAGCAAGACTAGAGTATCAATAGAAGATATTATAGGAGAAAATATAGAAAAAAATAACGTAGCATTTTTTTTTGTGGGAAACTACCGCATGTGTGTGTGCGTGTGTGCCCGTGTGTGTGTGTGTGTGTCTGTGTGTGTGTGTGTGTGTGTGCCTGTGCGTGTGTGTGTGTGTGTGTGTTTGTGTGAGGGGGTCTCAAAAGCACACGCCATAAGAAAAAAAAAGGATGGACTCGATTATGATACAATTAGAGATTTCTGTCCAGTGAAGGACACTTTGGAGCAAGTTCACAGACAGATAACAGACCAAGAGAAGGTATTCGTAATGTCAGAAATGGACAAGGGCCTAAATACTGAAAATATTCCAAGGAATTTCTGCAAAACGAGAAGAAATAGAAACTGCAAGGGAAAACTGGGCAAAAAAGGTGAACAGGCAGTTCTTGGAGGAAACCCGAAAGGCTAACAAGCAAACATGGCAGCTCCAACTGGGCAGCAAACAGAAATGCAAATTAAGACAACAATGAGATATTGCTTACACCTGTCAGATTGGTAAAATAAAAGAACAGAATGCAGGGTAATGCAAAACATTGGTGAGGATGCGGAGATGTAGATAACCTTGTGCAAGTGGGAATGTTTAGACAGGGGCAGCCATCTTAGGGAGCCGCCTGGCTTGGCCTTAGTACAATTGGGGTGTATATGTACACCCCGTGACCTAGAAATTCCATTTGGGATATTAGTTCTCAAAGAAATTCCCACACATCTCCATAAGGTGACACATACAGGATGTTCATCTTAGGGTCGTTGGGCATTCAGAGGCAGCCTAGGTGCTTGTCCTGTGGGGACGGGTACGTGAAATGCGGACAGACACTGCGGGGTACCTACTGTGCAGCAGTTAACGGCATAAGTATAGATCTTTAAAAACATAGTGCTGAGCGAAAAAAGTAAAAAGTAGGAGATCTGTGACCTAATACCATTTATATAAATTCAATACTTTCACACGAATACGATGTACACAGGGTGCAGGCATTAAAATGATTGCCCATGGAGAGGGGAATGGGGTTGGGAATGAGGATAAAAGGGAAGAACTAAGTAAATGAATCAAGACAGATGCCTTGAATGGACCAGTGTCGAGATTGAGCCATGAAACAAAGGGTGTGATGAACTCAACCAACACCTTTCCCCAAAGTTAAAAAAAGATATTTAAAAAAAAAAAAATAAAGCCCTCTGCCCTTCTGCTGCTGGGGACCAGCCAGCCAGGTTCCCCAGCCCGCCGGTTGTTTGCAAGCCTGCCTTTCTCCATCCCGGCTGAAGGTCCAGTCCTGATTTTGCGTCTTCCTCTCGCAGCTCCTTCCAACATCATCGGCTCCAGTGTTGAATTTTTCTGGCCTCACATGCCATGCAGAAAATCAAGCGGGCGTCTGCACAGGGCGGGGGATGTGGTGGGGGTGGTGGCGGGGTGGGAGGAAGGTGGCGGGTATTATCATGAACAAGCCTGGGAAATCCAGAATGTACTCGGCTCTGGGCCTTCTGGGTGAAAACGAGAGTAAGTTCTCACCTCTCTTCCCAGCCAAGATTTGCAGATTGTAAATAGGAACATTTGAGGTGAAAGATAAGGAATTGATAAGTAGATGCCATGGCAATCTTTGGCCTGGGAGACATTTGGAAGAATGGGGGCAGAACAAGGGACTATAAGACACACAAGGGACTATAAGACACACAAGGGACTATAAGACACACGTGCACGGGCATTTTTCTCCCTCTCCCTCTGCTGAGGGCCTCTGGATTTTGTGTGCTGCAGTGCAGACTGTTGAACCTGGAAGCGAGAATGATGGTGATAACAATAGCAACTGCTATTTAATTAGTTATTGCCCATTATTTATTTATCATCGACAGTACCGGGAGGAGACGGTCACGTAGGTTGTTGCTAATTCTTGTGGCTCCTCTTTTGTGGGGAAGGAGTTCAGATCTCAATTTGACCTGAGAGATGGAAGAAAGAAAATACCTGAACCCTCTAAAGGCTCCAGACTCTCCTTTCCCTGAGCTGTCGATTCCAGGGGTCCCCAACCCTCAGGCTGTGGATTGTACTTGTCTGTGTCCTGTCAGGAACCGGGCCGCACAGCAGGCGAGCAGCAGGCAAGCAAGCAAAGCTTCATCTGCATTTGCAGCCACTCTCCAGTGCTAGCATTGTCGCCAAAAAATCAGACCAGAGAGAAACCAAGCACCACTTGGAGAACTGGAGAACTCAGGTTTCTTACACCAGTGGTCCCAGCTAGTGCTCTGAAGATCTGGGCCATGAGCTCAGGGGTAACCTTGCTTTTATAGGGCTTATCTGCGCAGTTACAGCTGGCATGAGCCAATTGGTTAATTTGTCCTCAGGCGGTCACAGAGCACAGGAGTTGCTATGGGCAACGGGCAGTTAGACAGAACAAACAAAGGGGATGCATCTGTTATCTAGACAGAATAAACAAAGGGGAGGGTGAGTCTTCAGTTGATCTCGAGGTCACCCTACCCTTCGGTCTCTGTGGCAAGCATGTCTACAGAAGCAGAACAAAGAGCTGATTACAAGGTTAGCCATATGAGAGAAAAATTCCTCTTCAATACCACCACCTCAGCTCCATCTCAGATCATCAGGCATTAGATTTTCATAGGAGCACCGGTCCCTGGTGCCAAAAAGGTTGGGGACCTCTGGTACTCCCTGTGCAGACAGCAATGGAATGAGGCCTGGCTCAAAATCCCAAAGCATAATGCTGCATGTCCTTGGGCAGGGTGCTCGACCTCTCTAAGCTACAGATTTCATACTTATCAGATGGGTGGAGAGTCCCTGCCCTGCCCACGTCACCAGGCTGTTAGGAGGTTCACAGAGGGGGCGAGCAAAGCATTCTTTGAAAGAAGGAAGCTGTTGCTCATTTATTTAGGGGCTTTGTGGAATCACGTGGGTTTGCCTCCAAAGTCACATTAATTTTAAGTTGCTTCCCCCTACCCATTTTTTCCTAAGCCCCTCCTCTTTCGCCTTTGACATATGACCATTTCACTACCACATATACATTATTTATAGTTATTATTGTTATTATAACAACTGTAATTGTTCCAAAATGCACAACATATGCATGCACTATTGCCCAATAGTGCATTACCTTAATGCATTACCTAAATACTCCCAGCATGTGTGTCAGTGTACTGCTCAGCGTTCCCATGACTCTGATCCAGTGCTTGTCCCTCTCTCTGGGCCGCCTCCGTCCTTCCCCTGGTGTCACCCAGGTAGCTGTTGCCCACCTGGGGGTTGATAGAGCATTGCTCTGGGTTCAGGAGAGACCTGGGTTTGAGTCCTGGCTCTGCTGATGACCAGCTGTGGGACTCTGGGCAAGTGACGTAACCGTCAGATGAGAACAGTGATATCGCCTTCCCAGGACTCCAGTGAGAGCCACAGGAAGTCATGTTTGCAAATGTCTGGTGCATAGTAAGCACTCAGGGAATGCTAACTGCCTCCTTTTGATGTGCAACCTTGTGTATTTCCCCTTCCAGCATGGTTGTTCATTGGTCATTCAGAAAGAGAGAGGCAACAGGGAATTTTAAAAAATTAGACCCTGTGATGGTTAATTTAATGTGTCACCTTGGCTGGACCATAGTACCCAGATATTTGGGTGTTGTTTTTGGATGAGATTGACATTTAAATTGATGAACTTTGAATAAAGCAGATTACCTTCCCTAAGGTGGGTGGGCCCCGTCCAATCGGTTGAAGGCCTGAATAGAATAAAGACCGGCCTCCCCCAGTAAGAAGGAATCGACCAGCAGATGGACTCAAACTGCAACTCTCTCTGGCTTTCAAACCTGCCAGCCTACTCTGCAGATTTTGGACTCATCAGCCTCCATAATTCTTGAGCCAATTTCTTACAATAAATCTCTCTCCATACACACACACAAGCGTACGCGTGTGTGCATGCACACGCGCACGCACACACATACACACACACTATTGGGTCAGTTTCTCTGGAGAACCCTGACTGACACAGACCCTCCAACTCAGAACTCTCTGTTATCCGACACCTCTCTTAGAAGAGTCAGCCTGGAAACCGATCCAGGGGCAGGTTCGCCTGGACACCTTAGCAGGCAGGTGACGGGCACAGCATCAGTACCTCTGAGCAACTAGCTCTGTTTCTTGATAATGAGAAGCTGACCACGAGGCAGGAGGCATCATGGGACTTCCCCAATTTGTCTGAATAATGAAGTGTTGCCCATTGCCTGCATAGCTGACTACGAACAAAATATGTGTGTTCCGTGCTCTATCCACCATTTGGAGAAAAAGAGAAAAAAACGCATTAGGAGTTTTTATGAATGCTCTAATGAAAATGTGTTCCGTGTTCATTGGCTTCTTCCCTACCCCGAAGCCTTGCTAATTACCAGTGTTGTGTTACAGGTGTTATGGGAGCTCAGACGTTCGGTTTCCAGGCTTTCACATTCTGGGCTTTTCCTTCATAACAGGTTTCTCAGCTTAGGTGCTATTGACATTTGGGGCCAGATGATTCTTTGTTGTTTGGGGTGGTTCTGTGCATAGTAGGGCATTTAACATGAGGCTCCTTGGCCTCTACCCAGGTCCCACTCACCCATTAATCACAATATACCCCAGTGCCCAAGGCTCACGATTCTTTCAGGAGCTTATGAAAATGTTTTAATTCTAATCTAACTTTAAAATCAGAAGGGAAAAAATGAATATCATAATAAAGAATATATAATGAAACCAGCCTGGATTATATTTCGCCTCACACCAAACTTAGTTTTAAAATATAATATTTAGTTATTTTTCTTACAGAAGAAGAAATGATGGTGAAAGTGAGTTGGGCTCACAAAAGCCATAGTGTATGGCCCTGCCTCTGCCCACTAGATGCCATTAACATTCTTTTCCAAAATTGCGACAATCAAAAATGTCTCTAGACCTTGCCCAGTGATCCCCAGGGGCCAGGGGTAGGTGTGTAAAATCAGCCAGACTAGAATGACTGCTTTACACTAATAATAAAAGTAATAATTACTGAGTCAGCCAACAAGCACCTCCTGAGTGCTGGGTGCTTGCTCTGGGGACCGTCGGAAGAATGTGGTTGCTTTAGGAGTGGCAAAGGAACCAGGCGAGGTCCATAAATGGGCTAGGCAGGCTAGGGAGGTGTGTGGGCACATCAGATCCTTCATGTCTGGCGGAGGAGCTGCAACTAATTGATTCCAGGAGTCGGGAAGGATTCTCAGAAGCTGGCATTCTGAACCGGGTCTTGGAAGGTGAGTGGGAGTTTTTCAGATTGGAGTGAAGATCAGGAGAGGGTCCTTGGTCTGTGAATAAGTGTAGAAGGGTGAAAGGTCACCCTCTGGTCTGCCTTTGGGGTCACTGCAAAGGCGTAAGAGCCAGACATAAGCACCTTTGGTTTAAGTGGAATGGGGTAGTATTTAGTTCCCTGGAATCATGGAAATACTGATTTCTTTCTGAATCTCTGGAAAGATTCATTTCTTCTGTCAGCACGACAATAACATATGACGTGAGACGCCACCAGCTGTGACACCACGTCCAGCCTCGCGAAGCCCAATTAGAAAATTAACGTTGATTTCAGATTTATCAGATTCGAGTTTTGACTTTTGTCCAGAGGAGAACAGGGGTGCGGTGTTATTACAGGCTTGTATTTCACCTTCTGGAGGAAGGAAAGGAAAGACACGTGTCGTTTTGACGGGATCCAGAGCCCAGCTCCGAGAGGGGTGCCCTATTTTATAAGGGCGCTGCTGTCTGGAAGTGGTCCTGACCTGCGGATGCCATTTAGTTTCCGCGCCTGCCCTGCCAGAGATGTGAAAGGGACGCCGGCCGGCTGGCCCAGGGCGAGGGGATCTGCCGGCCGCAGGGTCTTGGCACGGCGTGTGCTTTCCAACGGGCACCTCGGGGCTGGGGGACGGTGCCTGTGGAATTTTAGATTAGCCACAGTCTGCGCTCCGCCTAATGGTGCCTGCCCCACCCAGTGCTCACCTAAAGACAGGCCTGAGAACACTGGAATTAGGGGCAGCTGGGGTGACTTGGAGTCCCCTGCTTTTGGGGGGCAATGGGGTCCCATCTCAGCCTCTCTTCTGTGACTATTAAAAAATGCAGCATCTCCTCCCCCGACTCCCTTGCAATGCACAAAGCCAAGGGTTTGGGGGCATCGAGTCCCTCATCATCACCTGAGAGGCAAGGCTGTGCAGGTTTAAATCCTTCCTCTGCCGCTCAAGTCCACGGCCTTGGGCAAACTGCTTGACTCTGTAGGATAATGGCGGAACCTGGCACTGTTGTATGTGCCTTTCCTGTCTTCACCCATCAGCCATTGCACCAACGTCGGAGGTGGTGCTGGGCATAGAGTGAGCGCCGGGGAAGCCTTAGCTCCTGATTTTATCATTATTTTGACTTATCATTTTTGCGAGCGTGGGGGATAATGTGAATGAAGTTACTGAGCCTGGAAGCTGACATTTCAGGGTCGTTCGCGGAGTTGGTGTTAGGATCTGTCTAGCCATCATTAGCTCCTGCATTGCCATTGGGATTATGGCTGGCGGGGCCGGACAAAGGCAGAACATGGGCCGTTAGTTTGTAGGGAGAGAAGTCCAGCCCGAGTAATCCTGTGAGGAAGGAGGGGGCGCCTCCAGGTTCCCGTTTTACAGATGTGGAGACCGGGGTCTGAGACGGTGTTTGACTTGCCGAGGTCACAGTGAGTAGCAGCAGAATAAGAGCAGACTTGGAGCCACCCACCCCTGTCCCAGAGGAAGTTTACTTGGGTTCATAGCCACGGTCCCTCTGCAAGCCCCTCACATCCCACAGAGGAGACTGGGACAGATGCCCCTTGCATCCCCTCCAGGGCTGGGGGCTCGTGACTGTCACTTGGAGGGCCCCTCCAGGGCCCCTCTGCTGTGTGCACCAGCAGCCCCATGAAGCGGGCAGAATCCAGGAGTCCCCAGCACCATCCAGAAAAATGAAAATAATTTAATGCTCACAAACGCAGCCCTCATTATCTCTCCAAGCAACAAGATCTGTCTCCAAACCTGAGAAGTTCAGATTACTGAGTTTCCAAGTCTTTTTACCAAGCCAATCCAAAAACAATCCTGGCTTTATAACTCAATAAAAATGACT
>NW_011889148.1:484052-488160 GCF_000151845.1 Pteropus vampyrus
AGGTCACAGTGAGTAGCAGCAGAATAAGAGCAGACTTGGAGCCACCCACCCCTGTCCCAGAGGAAGTTTACTTGGGTTCATAGCCACGGTCCCTCTGCAAGCCCCTCACATCCCACAGAGGAGACTGGGACAGATGCCCCTTGCATCCCCTCCAGGGCTGGGGGCTCGTGACTGTCACTTGGAGGGCCCCTCCAGGGCCCCTCTGCTGTGTGCACCAGCAGCCCCATGAAGCGGGCAGAATCCAGGAGTCCCCAGCACCATCCAGAAAAATGAAAATAATTTAATGCTCACAAACGCAGCCCTCATTATCTCTCCAAGCAACAAGATCTGTCTCCAAACCTGAGAAGTTCAGATTACTGAGTTTCCAAGTCTTTTTACCAAGCCAATCCAAAAACAATCCTGGCTTTATAACTCAATAAAAATGACTCGAGCTTTCGGAGGAGAGCAGAGCACGCAGGCCTAGGGGCAGATGGGGGGAAATGATCAGTCTCCCCAACTGCGGAGTGGTGCCCTGGCTGCCAGGCAGGGGGCAGGGCAGGCTTTAGGCCCAGAATCTTCCACCATCCAGGGAGAAAGACAGCCAGAAACGTCTGCTTCCACGTCCTGGATGAGATTTACTCCCATGACAGGCCCACGTCCCCTCTGGCAGATGGGGGAGTCAAAGCGGGGTGCAGGTGCCAGGAGGGGCCCAAACACGGTTGTGCAGGTTTTCCCGGAGCGAGTTGGGGGACAGGTGTCTGAATTTTGCTGGGCTCCCCAAACCATGCTCCCTGGCGCAGGGCTGCCTCTGCCTGGAGGGGGTGCCCAGTTCCAGTTCATGCACTGGTGCCCGGGGGTGCCCACCTGGCCTCCTCTTTTGGGGCACACATTTTTCTGCGGGCTTTCTATAGAGTCCTGAGGTCTGGAGTAGACCAGCCTAGACATCTTTTGTCATGTGCTCAGCATATTCTTCCCTGCAGTCGGGTGGCTCTGGGTGACTGGTGGGCGGTCTAAGCATTTAACCTCGGAAGCCTCACTTTCCCTCAGGCTTGAGGGAAATGAAGCTTTCCCTTGCAGGGTTAGCTAGGGTTTAGACAAGGTGATGAGGTGAGGGGCTGGGGAGAAGGCACTCTCCTGCACAGCAAGTGGCAGGGAAATTGGTTCGACTATATCAAATTAGTGATTCGAATCAACCACATTTCTATCTTTTGACCCAGTAACTCTCCTAGGCGGAACTGATCCTGTGAGTAATATGAACAAAAGGCAAAGGTATTTGGAGGAAGAGGGTCAGGACCACCATGTATATCAGAGTGAAAACACATATATCTACCCATTGATAGAGGGCAGGTTCAACAAAGAGGGTGCCCGCCCCCCAATAAAATATGTTGCACCCACTGAAGATCTACATTCAGTGATATGGAGGGAAACAAATTAAAACACACACACACACACACATCAAATTATGGAATACTACAAAGGATATTACTTGGTTTTATATAATCTTTATAATATGCATTGATTTATATATTTTCTGAATACTATACATAAATAATCTGGAAGTGCACACCAACCAAATTGTTAACAGTGTTTATCCCTTTGGGATAAGCATATGGGGGATATTTGCAATCTACTAAGTCCATTTTAGAGTGCTTGATTTTTTTCAAAATGTAGCCTTCATTAATGTAGAGTCAGGAAAAAAGGTATTCCAGTTTGCTAAAAGAAAAAAAACCCAAGAGCGTAGATCAAGCGCAAAAACGGTGGCCGACGACGCATAGTAGGTGTTTGGTAAGTGAAGTTCGGTCCACAGGGCCTCTTGGCACCATCAGTCCCAAGCAGCATCTTCGAATCTTTGTAAGCATTTGTCCCCTACTGAAAGTTTACTGATCGAGCTAGCAACATTTGGCCAAATTAAAATGGAAATGTATAGGCAAAGTAAGGAGCATTGAAAGAATAAAAGAAAAGAAAAAAACCTGACTATACATGTATATAAAATCCATATTACAACATGCTAGAAACCATAAATTGGAAACATGTGAAATTGCTCTATCTATATTGGCCTGTAGATCGTGTTTTTAATACACGGACTTGAACTTGAGCCATCTTTATAAAGCACCTGAGGGTGGGAAGGTGAGCAGCGGCCTCGGGAGCTGGGAGAGAGCGGCTGCTGCCCGGTGCCCTGGGGCACATTTGTGGCCTCTTACTTCAATGCAAAGAAGTTAAAAAGGAACTTACTTGGCACCCCCTTCCCACCTTCCCAATCGTATAAGGCAAATGCCAAACAGATGTCCTCAAAGGCTGGAAAAATGAAATGAAAGGCACATTTAGGATTTATAGAGCTGAAAACCAAAAACCAGTGGAAATTAGGACTCTGATGAGCACAAAGCTTGCCGTTAATCCATAATTTTTTTCACCATAGTACTTGCAAATTGGCTTCCAGATGCCCAAGCAGTCAGCAGGAGATAGGAGAGTGATGTGGCCTTAATTTGATAATGTGATGGGTCTGAGCCAGGCACCCAAAGCCCTTTGGGATCTGGCAGGAACCTGTGAGACCTTGACCCCCACTCTCCTGGACTCTTGCTGCCCCCTCTCTTCAACACTGCCATTCTCGACCCCACCACTCTGTTGCATATCCATCCTCGATCCCCCACTCTGTTGCATATCCATCCTCGATCCCCCACTCTCTAGCATTCCCATCCTCGATCCCCCACTCTCTAGCATTCCCATCCTCGATCCCCCACTCTCTAGCATTCCCATCCTCGATCCCCCACTCTCTAGCATACCCATCCTCAATCCCCCACTCTGTAGCATACCCATCCTCGATCCCCCACTCTCTAGCATTCCCATCCTCGATCCCCCACTCTCTAGCATTCCCATCCTCGATCCCCCACTCTCTAGCATTCCCATCCTCGATCCCCCACTCTCTAGCATTCCCATCCTCGATCCCCCACTCTCTAGCATTCCCATCCTCGATCCCCCACTCTCTAGCATTCCCATCCTCGATCCCCTCACTATCTAAGATTCCCGTCTTTGTCCCCCATTTTATATTGCTTGATTTTTTTCAAAATGTAGTCTGCATTCATTTTATAATAAGAACAAAAAATATTCTAGTTTGCTAACAGAAAAACACCAGGAGAGCATAGAAAGGCTCTATAACAGTGGCCGGCACATAGTAGGTGGCCAGTAAATGAAGTTCTGTGCACAGGGCCTCTTGACACCATCAGCTTTGACACCATCTAGACTATCTAACGCTCCCATCCACGTTAGCCCAGCATTTAAAGCCCTGCACGATGCCCCCATCATGTTCTCCTCCATGCTGAGTTGCACGCCGCCCCCTATGTGAATCCATCGTGACCTTATCATGTCATTCCCGCTGTCTGAAACGTTCTTATAGGCTCTGAAAACCCCTCATGGCCTTCGAGACTCAGGAGAAAGTCACCTTCTCCTGTGCGGCCCCCACCCCAAGACCAAGGGACCCCTCTCTTTCATCATTATCTGCACCTTATTGCCTTTACTGTTCAGGCCTATCTCTCCCGACCCAAGCCCCTTGGAGGCAGGGGCTGGAGTCATTTTAGCTCAGCCTCAAGGATGCTGTTCAGTGATGAGGACCCCCCCCCACACAGGCTTCTCTTTTTCGCACAGCACATAGTATGTATTTTATTGAATGAATGAATGAATGAATGAATGAACAAATGAATGCGATAGGGTCTCCCCAAGATACTCCTCCCATTCTTCCCACCCCATGACAGAACTCCATGAGATCTTTGGGTGGCAGAAATAAAGCAATTCTAGAAGGAAGCAAACTGCCATTTATCTAGACCTACCGTGCGTGCTGCCCTCCCTCTAGACCCTTAATAGATGTTGATCTCACTTAATTCTCCCATTTCCATTCTACAGATGTTGAAACAGAGACTCAGAGAGGTGAAGCACTTTGCCCAAGCTCAACTTTCCAGGAACCCGGGGCTAGGAACAGAGGTGAGGAGAGATCGAGACCCTGGGCTGGGTGTATAGGAAGCAGAAAAAAAGGCAGTCAGCAGGTTGGTGCTTGGGAAAATGTTAATAATGTTAACTTCATTATTGTCTTGGTGAGCAAACGTCTGCTTATCTCCCAAGACCAGAATTCCCGGAATCC
>NW_011889148.1:488665-492844 GCF_000151845.1 Pteropus vampyrus
ACTATCTAATGCTCCCATCCACGTTAGCCCAGCATTTAAAGCCCTGCACGATGCTCCCATCATGTTCTCCTCCATGATGAGTTGCACACCGCCCCCTATGTGAATCCATCGTGACCTTATAATGTTATTCCCGCTGTCTGGAATGTTCTTATAGGCTCTGAAAACCCCTCATGGCCTTCAAGACTCAGGAGAAAGTCACCTTCTCCTGTGCACCCCCCACCCCAAGACCAAGGGACCCCTCTCTTTCATCACTACCTGCACCTTATTGCCTTTACTGTTCAGGCCTGTCCCCCCGACCCAAGCTCAGCCTCAAGGGTGCTGTTCAGTGATGAGGACCACCCCCCTCCACAGGCTTCTCTTTTTCACATAGCACGTAGTATGTATTTTATTGAATGAATGAATGAATGAACAAATGAATTAGATAGGGTCTCCCCAAGATACTCCTCCCATTCTCCCCACCCCATGACAGAACTCCATGGGATCTTTGGATGGCAGAAATAAAGCAATTCTAGAAGGAAGCAAACTGCCATTTATCTAGACCTACTTGTGTGCTGCCCTTCCTCTAGACCCTTAATAGATGTTGATCGCACTTAATTCTCCCATTTCCATTTTACAGATGTTGAAACAGAGATTCAGAGAGGTGAAGCACTTTGCCCAAGCTCAACTTTCCAGGAACCCGGGGCTAGGAACAGAGGTGAGGAGAGATCGAGACCCTGGGCTGGGTGTATAGGAAGCAGAAAAAAAGGCAGTCAGCAGGTTGGTGCTTGGGAAAATGTTAATAATGTTAACTTCATTATTGTCTTGGTGAGCAAACGTCTGCTTATCTCCCAAGACCAGAATTCCCGGAATCCTTGAACTTGATGTGTGACTTCTCTCATTATAGCCTGATAATAGCCCAAATGATATTTTACTCTCATTAACACCCAGAGACGTAGATGCTATTATTATTCCATTTCAGATAAAAAATTAAAAAAAAATCCTGAAGCTTAGAGGAGTTACTAGGTTCCCAATACAGGCAGTTGAGCCAGTGTTTGAACCTGAGTAGTCTGACCCTCAGCCTGGGTGCAATCGTCCCACATGGTTTTTACTTCCCTCCTCAAGAATGGTGACTCCAGCCAGGGGCAAGTGTGGACGTCCCAGCTTGGTCTTGGCAGGTCACATGATCTTTCCCTTGGAACTGGAGTCAGAGTTGATGTGGGTTCGAATCTCCGCTGGGGCCATGGTGCCTTTCAGAGATCCTTTGGTTAGTCTCTCTGCAAACTACTATGTGCCAGGCGCCGTGCTTGGCTCTAGGGAAGGGTGCCCACGGAGCTTACAGACGATGAACGATGGAACAAATACGCAAACGAGACCCCAGCAAGGAGCGGAAGGGCTGTGAAGGGCCCTCCTCCCAAGCCACCCGAGCAGCAGCTCGATGAGTAGGACGGCCGCTCTGCGTGCCAAGCATCACCGTGTGCCTACTTCCAAGGACCGGGGCACACACGGCGTCCAAGGCCAAGCGCACGGCCAGGCTGACTCAGAACCCGTCTCTGCGGGTCTCTGTCCCGCGGCTTCTCCTGGCCGGGATTTCATCAGTTGTGGTGCATCCAGGAAAGCAAGCTACAGGAGGCATCCCAGGGAACGGGGTTAATACGGGGGTTGACCTGGCAGATGATGGGGGTCTGAAAGAGCAAAAATGGAGTGTGGAGCTGAGCCAGAGGTCAAGGCAGGAAGCAGCTGCCACCCATGGGACACGGAGACAGGAGGACTGAGGCTGGGGAACTTGGAGGAGGGACTTGTGAAGTTGGGGATCAGACCCCTGAGACGAGGAAGGAAATGAGGCTGCAGCGGACTGCAGGGCTGGGGTGAACGGGGATACTGCTGAGTGATAGCGGTAGGGACATCAGGGAACGTCAGACTGCCTCCTGCCACCCCGTCCCTTCCAGCGCCCCTCCTGGCAGAGCCAGACGGGAAGCCAACTGCTTGACAGGTGTGAGAAACGACATGTGTACACTCTGGACTGCGGCTTCCCCGGACACAGTGCGAATGGGTGGATATAAAGCTGAGAGAATATATCTGAGGCTGCCACTTACAAATTGTCTGACTTCTGGAATTTTCCTTAACACCTCTGAACCTGATCTATGAAAGGGGCTAGTACTGGTCATACGGTCACTATGGGGATCACCTGAGATCGTGATGCAAACAGCTTGGCCCCTACAGGCTCTCACCGAATGATAGCGTAGCTAGTGTTCTTTTTTCTCTCTCTTTTTCAATTGAAAAGGCCCCAAGTAAATTTCCTTGTTCTAGGATTTTTATAGCTGTAAAACGGACAGCAAAGCCCTTCTCCTCCTCCCTAAATAACTTGTCTGCTTTTATTTTCTTCAAGAACACTTATTACCAGCCAAATCACAGCGCCATCTACTTTATTAAAATCCTTCTTTAGTGATGGTCCTCTCCCCACGAGAATGTGAGCTACACGAGGGCAGGAATTTCATCTGCTTTGTTGTCTCAGGACCAAGAACGGGGCCTAATGGCTGGTTGTGCTTAACAGCTATTGGGTTGAATGAAGGAAACAGCAGAGCTTCTGATGGGAATGAATTTAATCCTCTCCTGCCTTCTTTCTCTCCTTCCCTCCTTCCTCCTCTCTTTCCTCGTATAGTTATCAGTGGCTACTGTGTTCCAGGTGTCATTTAAAGCATCGGAAACTGTGGGCATGTTAACTTTTAGTTACCGACCGTCTCATCGCCTGTCAGCCCCTCGGTCTCGGTCTGGGCGAGACTCTTTCATGCAACCTGACCGTCTGCGTTGCGGTTCCAGCCCCGCCACAAAGGGACGCTGTGCTTTTTGGATAATTCATTCATTCTGTCATTCATTCATCCACCACATATCGAGTTAGGTTGCGTGCCCAGTGTTTTGTTCAGGATTGGGGCTAAATCGATCCATGCTCTCATTTACTTTACAGCCATTTATTTGACATTGTGTAACTCAGCGTCTCTGAGCCTGAGATTACTCATCTGTAACACGGGAATAATAAGAGCAGATGTCAAGGTCGTTGTGAAGAAAGCTACTGAGATTATTGGCATACCCCCATTGCCAAGAGCAGCTGCCACGAATGGCTGTGGCGAGAGGGGGCATGTGGTTCATGATCTAACCAGCCTGGCATGGCTTTTACATATCCTGTTCTAGGTGCTTTCTCAATATCAACTCATTACCCTCCTAACAGCCCCAGGAAGTAGATATGTGCGCCCAGTTTACAGATGAGGAGACTGAGGGAAAGCGTCCAAGGCTGCACACCCGGCGGGGGGCAGAGCCAGGATTCCAACCGAGGCCTTTTGACTTCAGAGGTCGCTCTTGACTCTGATGATGTGCAAGAAAAACCGGGGAGGGGGCGCCCAGCACTTCCATGTAGCAGGAATTTGAGGGCAGTCGGGCTGGAAATGTGGTATCTGTGGGCAGGGAAGGCGGTTTGCAGGGGCTTGGACATTTTTTTACATCACTTTACATAAGACTAAAAAAAAATCCATCTTGACGAGTGGAGGGGTCGTACGGGGATTGAAGGGGGACTGAGTACTGGTCATCTGGTTCATGTTTATGACTCTTATTTTACAAATTTGGAAAATAAGACCAAAAAGGCCAGTGCCCAGCCGTTATCACACGGCCAGTGAGCAGGGACGCCAGGATGGGAGCCCGCGGCCCCGCCGCCAGAGCCACAGCATTCATCGCCCGGCTCGACCGTGCTGGAGCTTCCGGCTCTGTGCTGGACACTTTTCCTGGAACATGATACCTAACAGGCATAAGGCAGGTGCACATCCATTCCAGAACAATCTAACAAGAACCCGCTATGTGCGGAAGCTGGCAGCCGTGCTCCGCCCATGCCCCCCCTCACTGCACCCCAATTCCACAGGACTCTCCAGCCTCTCACTTAGTGATAGGGTGGCCTCTTCTCACACCCTTCCCACCCTCCTGTTTTTCTCATTGTCTGGAGACACATTCATCTGCCTTCTCCGGAGGAGGAGCATCTGGCCACTTCACAAGCCAAACGCTGAGCAGAAGCTTCTAAATGGCCGGAGAGACGCGATGAGGGCACGCTTGGTCATGAAGCCAAAAGGGCCAGTCGATGGGGCTGGATTAGCAGAGACTCGCACCTTGCTGCAGAATTGGCAAATAAAATGGTGCTTGGAACTAACGCAGGACGGATTT
>NW_011889148.1:492894-496425 GCF_000151845.1 Pteropus vampyrus
CAGAACAATCTAACAAGAACCCGCTATGTGCGGAAGCTGGCAGCCGTGCTCCGCCCATGCCCCCCCTCACTGCACCCCAATTCCACAGGACTCTCCAGCCTCTCACTTAGTGATGGGGTGGCCTCTTCTCACACCCTTCCCGCCCTCCTGTTTTTCTCATTGTCTGGAGACACATTCATCTGCGTTCTCCGGAGGAGGAGCATCTGGCCACTTCACAAGCCAAACGCTGAGCAGAAGCTTCTAAATGGCCGGAGAGACGCGATGAGGGCACGCTTGGTCACGAAGCCAAAAGGGCCAGTCGATGGGGCTGGATTAGCAGAGACTCGCACCTTGCTGCAGAATTGGCAAATAAAATGGTGCTTGGAACTAACGCAGGACGGATTTATAAAACGTTGGGGCATTCAGTCAGGAAAAGGCAGCCTTCCCCCAGCCTGACAGGGACCCCGACAGAGACCCAGACAGAGCCCCAGGGAGCGTGGTGATGGCTCTGCTGCGAGGCAGTGGAAAGACTGAAGATGGAGGTTCCAGTGTTGGCCCCTGTGACTCTTCACTGTGGTCCTATGGCCAGGTTTTCACACCTCTCTGGGCCTCAGCTTCCTCACCTGTAGAAGGAGGAGATGTCTCCTACAGCGAAGCATCCTGGAGGACGAACTAAAACGCATAAAGGCTGTGGCGTGATCAGCCTTCACTCTCTTCCTGCTCTGTGTTTCGCCCACGGCATCCCTTCCATGGCCCACCACCCTCCAGGTCCACTCCCTGTGGTTCCGTCACCCAGGGAGGGCCCTGGGAGCGCACAGGGTGGCAGCAGAGGGAGGCTGGAGCATTGCTTCTCCCCTGCATCAAGGGGGTGTCCCGTCCTCCCAGAACTGTGGCTCCCACCAGGCAGCCCCTCCGCCAGGCTGCGCTCTCACTGGGCTCCAGGAGCAGTTTCCTCCGCGTCCGACTGCAGCCCCAGGGAGTGGTGACGTGTCCCTTCGGCTGGTCCCCTTGCCTTGCCCTCGTTCTGTGACTGCTGCCATCGTCGCCCTCTGTCCAGTGCCACCTCTGGAGTGTGCTATCCGTCTCCAGCTGGGCCTCTCAATATATTGTGCTCAGTCATGTCAGTTTTTTCTTTTTCTTCTAAGCGCGATGCTGCCGCCAACAGCCCACATGTGATCTGAGTCAAGTCCCTTCTGGCAGTTGCGCCTTCCTTGAGTGCCCATGGAGGGGACACCGCTTGCTCTCCCGTCCGCCTGATAAAAAAAGTGAGAGGTAAACAGCCTGGCTTCTTGCCAGCCCCTCACTCAGTCTTTTCTTCAAAGGAGCTGATGGTGACTTTGAGATGAGGACTGAGGGGTGCAACCTCACCCCTCCTTTTGGGAGGAAAAAGGCCCAAGTTGTGTGGCTAAATTGAAGTCTGTGCGGGAAGTCTCAGCCAGTCACAGATTTGGCCGATCCGCTGCTCCAATAAAGCTGACATTGCAATCTACGGTTACATGATCCTTGTGCCTACCTCTTGCTGCTCCCAAACTCAAGAGGGCTGTGGTCCTTGGCTCCGCCAGTCCCCAACACCTCTCTGAGACTGGTCTCCTCCTCCACAAGTGGCAATGGGCAGCTCCAGAAAAAAGACTGCAGTTAAGGAGTCCTGCATTGAGCACTAGTGGCCAGGCCCTATTACCCCTGTCGAGACCCGTAATTGGCTGGGCACTGCCCCAGAAATGCCTGACCTTGGCTCGAAAGCTGAGATGGAGCTGGATGGGACCCACAGCTGAAGGCTGTCAGCTAACAGCCCTCCTTGCAGCTGAACTGCAAATTTTTTCTTGAAGAGACTTGAGTGGCACATCTCCGTGACAGCCATAGTTACTGAGCCATCTGCTGAATGACAGCTGAAGAAGACACGTAGGTCGCAGGACTTTGAGGGGACCTGGGCTACCAGCCACGATCACAGTCTTAGACTATCAAAGCTGGCATGGCCGCTAGAGATTCAGTCATTCACTTAGAAATGTCTAGTGGAAGCCGCTGAATGCCAGGCACTGTTCTAGGCTCTGGGAAAACAGTAGTGAGCAAAACAAAGTCGGCCCGGATCTGCTAGGATGGGGTTGGACTTTGGGGCTGAGACGGTCATGAGTCGTGGGTGACATGTGAATGCACGGGAATGGCTCTGTCCGGTAAGACTTTATTTACAAAGACAGGCCAGATTTGGCCCATAGGCTATAGGTTTCTGACCCCTGATCTGGGACATCTGCCCATTTGCAGATGAAAAGACTGAGGCTCAGAGAGGAACCAGAAGAAGATCCCATGGCAGGCAGCGAGGGAGCCAGGGCAGGGAGTCAGAGGGCTTGGCTCTCATCCCAGCACCGTCTCTGGTACCTGTGCTTCTTCGCAGTGTGCCGCTGGTGGTCAGGTCAAGCAAGAATGAGGGCGATGCCTTCGGGAGAGGGGAGGAAGCAGGGGGTTGGGAGCGGGGTGCCCCTCTGTGCCGAGCTCTGCCCGCGTGTTCTCTCACGTTGTCCTGCCGTCTCCCCTGAGGAACAGGCATCATTACTCCTGGCTGGAGTGGGTCTCGCATGCCCACTCCCTGAGCTATGGGGCGGGAACACCGGGCCCCGTCAACCGAGGGGCCAGGCAGCACTTCACCTGCCTCGGCCCTTCGTGGCCGTGTTGACAGACTTGTCAGATCTCGATCTGCTGCCTGTGGTTGTTCGACCTGAATGCCCTTTCCTCAGTTTCCTCATCTGTAGATTGGGTAGACCAATGGTACCCTGCCCGTAGGGCGGTGGGGATCGACTGGGTTAGCACTTACGGGGAGCCCAAGGAGACATAAGAAACATCCTATAATCCAGCTGGAGGAGAGACCAGAACCAGGGCCAGGCCCAGAAGGCGAGTGACCCAGAGTCTGGGCACCTTTACATACAGGAGGAAGTCACCACGTAACGGGGGTTAGAGGCGTCACCAACATCCTCCTTGACTGGCAGAGAAGTCGGCATCCGGGACCCTGCCCCCAGGCTCCTCTGCGGGGGGGACTGGAGGGTGAGGGTCCCCTCCCTGTCCCGTCAAAGGGTCAGGCCACACTGCATACTGGCTTTGATTGCGTGTGTGCTGGGAATTGCGAGAACTGACTGGGCCAGTCATCAGGCTCAGTGCTACACGGTGTCGGGTGCGACCACGGCAGGACACGCAACAGTGGACCTGGCCTTGTACAGCACCCTCATCTGGGTCAAATGCAGTCTGAACTGGAGCCCTGGACAGAATAGGACTCGCCCGCCCCCGCACCCACGGGAGTCACGCAGGCATGTGCCATAGACGCAAAGCGCCTGAACTATTGTTTATTTAACAATTTTAAATTAAACTTAAACTAAATAAAGATAAAATTTTAAATCCACAGTTACTAATACTTTTTCTTAACTGGATCCCCTTTTTACTTGAATTCATCTCTTTAAAGAAGACACTATCTATATATGACGAAACTATATAAAAGCAGAAAATCGTACCCCTTGCTATAAACAGAAAGTAATATTAAAAATAAACAAAATGAAAAGCAAGGTGCTTTAT
>NW_011889148.1:496700-506063 GCF_000151845.1 Pteropus vampyrus
TAGCACTTACGGGGAGCCCAAGGAGACATAAGAAACATCCTATAATCCAGCTGGAGGAGAGACCAGAACCAGGGCCAGGCCCAGAAGGCGAGTGACCCAGAGTCTGGGCACCTTTACATACAGGAGGAAGTCACCACGTAACGGGGGTTAGAGGCGTCACCAACATCCTCCTTGACTGGCAGAGAAGTCGGCATCCGGGACCCTGCTCCCAGGCTCCTCTGCAGGGGGGACTGGAGGGTGAGGGTCCTCTCCCTGTCCCGTCAAAGGGTCAGGCCACGCTGCATACTGGCTTTGATTGCGTGTGTGCTGGGAGTCATCAGGCTCAGTGCTACACGGTGTCCGGTGCGACCACAGCAGGACACGCAACAGTGGACCTGGCCTTGTACAGCACCCTCATCTGGGTCAAATGCAGTCTGAACTAGAGCCCTGGACGGAATAGGACTCACCCACCCCCGCACCCACGGGAGTCACGCAGGCATGTGCCATAGATGCAAAGCGCCTGAACTATTGTTTATTTAACAATTTTAAATTAAACTTAAACTAAATAAAGATAAAATTTTAAATCCACGTTACTAATACTTTTTCTTAACTGGATCCTCTTTTTACTTGAATACATCTCTTTAAAGAAGACACTATCTATATATGATGAAACTATATAAAAGCAGAAAATCGTACCCCTTGCTATAAACAGAAAGTAATATTAAAAATAAACAAAATGAAAAGCAAGGGGCTTTATTCCCGCGGTATGCTTTTGTCCTTCGTCTGCGGGAGGATGTGACTGCGAGTGAAATGGGCCTTCTCTCAGTTGGAAAACAGGCACGAACAGGTGTTAGGGGGCGTTAAAGACATCAGCACTGGTTGAGTGTCCTCCTCGACACAGTCGGCAAGACTGAAGAAGAATTGGGGACCCTGCTCTTCACGGTGGTGTCCAGGGCTTCCTCCGCTGCCGACACGTGCCTGCTGTTTGGTGATTCTGCTTTAGACAGACAGAGGTAGCTGCTTAAGGAAGGCGCTTCTTTTGCAAAAGAGTTTTTTACACAAGACCATGGACACCATCTGTGACGTCGCCTGGCTCCTGCCCCAGGGTGGTCACAAACACTGGGCAAGTCACAGTCTCTCTGAGCCTTAGTTTCCTCACCCGGACTCACCTGAGGTCACTCAGCTCTGACCTGGGCATTCCAGTGGGGACCTCTGTAGCTTAGAGGCAGGACCACAGGTTTTGGCTCTGAAGACATCAGGGTTTGACCACTGCTCTGTTTGTCATTAACTAGGTGGCCTTGGTTACGTCGCCCACCCTCTTTGAGTCTCATTTCTTCAAATGAAAATACTAGTGCCTACGTCAGAAGGTTTGTGTAGAATTGAATGGGATAAATCACTCTGGCGCACGGCGACCGCTAAGTCCTTGTTGAATGAACACACGCAGGAACACACCCGCCGGCCACCGCTCCAGCTCCCTGGGCCTCAGCAGCCTGTGCCGTGGGTGGTGACCCTGTTACACAGATGGAGAAACTGAGACCGAAGAGTCAGGCCAAGGGCAGGAGCCAGGACCTTGGCCTCCAGCTTCCTGCCACGATGCCACTGCTTCCAAAACTCCAGTTCACTGCACTTGGGTTTAGAATTTTCCTTTCAGAGACTTTGGGAAAGGCTTAGTCTTTCCACTGACTTGGGAACCATAATTACCATATTAACTGGAGAAAACACTTGGTTTTTACTGGGACACATAAAGAGCAGAGGCAGGCCTCAGCAGTGAGGGCCTGGGGACAAACAAAATGCCCCTGTCACTCAGAGAGTAACCACGCTTTCTTTGGTCCAGGCACCTAAGTCGAGGAGCGACTATTAATCCTGAACGTCTGAAATCAGAATCAGGCTCACAGGGCATCAGGCACTTGTCTGGGGGGGAGTGTCAAGAGCCTTCCACAGGAGCTTGGCTCAGCCTGAAAGGAACAGTCTAGCTAGCTCCCCACTACCCACGCCTCCGAGGTCAGAAGTATGTGGGACCCATTACTGTGGGGGTGGGGTGGGGTAGAGGAGGGAGGGAGGCAGCTCTTCCTGGTCCTCAGTGGGGGGTTTAGGAAATGTGGATTTGGATGGCTCTGTGATTAGCCTAATTACGTTGTTTATATCTGGCCAGGTGTGAAGACAGAAGGCAGGTGTTCCAACCCCCACCCCCACCCAGCCCAGTTTAAATTGGCTTTGTTGTTAACTGTGAAACTAGCCCTATTTGGGCATCTCATTTAGCTGCCTAATAGAAAAAGTCGAGTGTCTGCAGTGAAAAGGAAGAAAGATTATGCTGGAAATTTCATTAGGGAACGTGCTTTCCAGATCCATGCATCATCCATCCATCCATCCATCCATCCATCTATCCGTCCATCTATCTGTCCATCCACCTATTATCCATCCACTACCTATCCACCCATCCCCCATCCTTCCCAAGGCAGGCTGGAGGGGGAGCTTTCATCCTCGAATCCTGGAAATCCTCGCAACTACTCCAGTCTCTGCCCCTGACCTGCTGTGTGATGCTGGGCAGCCAAAGCAGCCTTTCTGAGCCTCTGTCAGCTCCCCCTGCAAAGCAGAGCTGATAATACCTTCATCAGGAGAATGTTAAGTGGCGTTCCTCTGACAAGGCTCATTAAGTGCCCAGGATGGTGCTTGTTACATAGCTGGCACTTAGTAAATGTTGGTTTCTGGCATCATCTTTCTGGTCGAGGACCTGCCGTTTGCTTGTTTTTTTCCTTCATTCCTTCATCGCTGCCATCCACTGTTGCTCAACGTGGCGTGAGGCCGTTTCTGGGGACACGGCCGTGCACAAGAACAGCGGGGCTTCTGCCTTCATGGAGTTTACAGTCTGGTTGTTGAACAAAACTGTGCATGATAGAGATTACAGACGGGCCTTCCTTATCCGACCTTTACGTGTGTTTTGCTTGGCCAGTAATGGGCTTTAAAAAAAAAAATAGACTTTAGTTTTTAGAGCAGTTTTAGGTTCACAGCAAAACGGAGCAGGAAGTACAGCGATTTCCCTCTGCCCACAGCCTCCCCCATGATCGACACCTCTTTCTCCAGACCAGTACGTTTATTACCATCGAGGAACTGACACTCAGATGTCATCGTCACCCGAGTCCATACTGTGCACTGGGGTTCACTGTTGGTGCTGCGCATCCTACTGGCTTTGACGCACGCATAATGCCATGTATCCATCACGACAGTGTCGCACAGGATAGTTTCACTGTCCCCAAAACCCTCTGTGCTCCGCCTAGTCATCCTGCTCTCTCCCCAGCTAGCAACTGCTGGTATTTTGTATCGTCTCTTTTCCAGAATGTCATACAGGTGGAATCCTGCAGTATGGAGCCTTTTCATTGGCTCCTTTCACACAGCGATAGGCATTTCAGGTTCTTCCAGGTCCTTCCAGGGCTTGAGAGCTCATTTCTTTGTAACGCTGAATAGCATTCCGTTGTCTGGACATACCTCAGTTTACCCATCCACCAACCGAAGGTTGTCTCGGTTGCATCCATGTTTTGGCAATTACGAACAAAGCCGCATAAACCAGCCCCTCAAGGCCCAGGTTTTATGTGGACAGAAGTTTTTCAGCGTGTTGACTTTTTTTTCTAAATTAGTGCCAATATTAAAAACAAACACTCAAACAGGACTTGTAGCTTCTCTTGAAAGTGGAAAGATCCAGTATCTCATTCCCGCAGGGCAGTGAGGACGGCGCTGCGGTGCCCTCGGGGCTGGACCTCTCCACGGCCCTGCAGGCCCCGCCCAGCTCTCTCTGCTCGTCGTCTGCCTGATGGCTTATGTCTCGAGGCATGTGAGTTTGCGATCTCCGGGGGGATGATGTGTGCCTTATCTCACCACTGCCTTATTCACTTACAACTAAACCCTTACGTACCGCTTACTTGGGCTCTAAGAGCTTTACGAAGTTTAACTCTTTCAATCTTCACGGAAATTCTATGAGGCCAGAACTACTATGATCCTTATTATACATGTGAGGGAACTGAGGCATAGAGCAGTTAAATAAATTGTCTAAGGTCACACAGCTAGGAGCAACATGGACAGGATTTGAACCCAAGCTGTCTGGCTCTTAAGCACTAAGCTACGCATATTCTAGGAGTGGTGGGCAGGGAGTCAAGGGTGAGCAAGGGTGGATAACAATCGAGGAAAAGCCACAGGGCAACGGAGCCAGTAATCGGGAGGCCAGAAACAGCCAGGGAGCTCAGAAGAGAAGGAAATGTCATGGGTCTCCTGGCTCTCCAAAGTGCCTGGTGTGTTGTAGATGATCAGCTAGTGCTAGTAAAGTCAGGGAGGGCTTCCTGGAGGCAGTGTCCACTGGCTGGGCCTTGAGGGGCTGGTTGAAAGAGACTAGGAACTGCTTCATGCCCAGGGGACACGTTCCCTTAGACTCTCATAAGACTTGACAACAGTTCACTTTTTGGACCCTTGGTGGCGTGCTCCTATCTTACAGGCTGAAATATGGGATATGAGTGCCCTATACTTGCTCATCGTTAGGAGAAGCCATGATGCTCAGTCCTCCCGTCGTAGATGTGGAGGGCAGTTAACCCAAGGTGGGTACTGGGCAGTGGGCTGGCAGGGTCGTGAGAAGGTTGTGGCAAAGTCTAGAGCCTCAGAGAGCAGAAGCTGGCACGGACATCGGGGAGAAACGCTTACTGATTGTGACCTGTCTCGGGCAGGGATGCCTGGGAACCTCTGCCCTCGGACTAGAGTCTGTACTGGACGACAGCCAGCTCCACGGAGACACCCACAGCCTTAGCAGGCTGTAGAGCAGGGGCCTCCCTCTGTCCAAGAAGAAACCGAGGCCCAGGGAAGGAAGGGGTCACTGGATTGCAGATTTGGGATTCAAGTTCCCCAGAAACATGATTCATGCCAAAGGCATCCACTTCACTGAATCAAGGCCACCACCATCTTAACTCACCGTGACATCTCATGGACCATTCACACTGAATCTTGGCTCATCAAGAAAAGCAGGCAGGCAGAGCATTTGTGATCTGTGCAGGTGGTCCCCCCGCCCCCGCCTCACACACACACACGCACACACACCCCACCCTCCTGTACTCTCTCCAGCCCAGGTTGCTGCAGCCCTGTGCCCTTTCAAAGCCCACCGCGAGGGCAGGCGGCTTTACTTCCAGAAGTGGGGCCAGCAGAAACGGGCCTTTGGGCTGCTGTGATGTGGAAAGCAGCAGGCTCGTCCTGGTTGTGTCGCCTTCCCAGTTTTCCCTCTCCCTCTTTGAAACCAGGCTTTTAAGCGCCCGCCCTCAGCCTGCCAATCGCCTCGCTGCAAAGCTATTTAGAGACTTCCTGTTCCACATGCTAATTAACAGTCTATGAATGTTAACTTTCACCCAGGCCGTGTAACTGCCACGATCCTTCGGGAAGGCCTGCATCTGCCACGCCGAGTCCTTGCTGTGCTTTTCTGTCTTCCTTCTAACCTGGACGCACATGGGGACCTAGCAGGGTTATCACAGGAACTGCTGCCTTAGGCCAAAAGAACCGCATTGGATCCTTTATCGTGACCCGCCTTGCCATTTCTGGCGAGTTCACCAAACACAGCTGCCCGACAGAGAGGTCCATGCTGGATCCCCTCCTCCACCCCCCACGCCCATCCACGAGATGCTCTCAGTCTCGGAACGAACAAATAAACCACGGTAATGCTGAGGAATAATTTGTGTATTTATTTTTCACAATAACCTCTATGCGGCCAGGACCCTTTTACAGACAAGAAAGCCAAGGTCTAATGAGATCTAGTAACTTGCCTAAGGACAGACACGTAGCTAGTAGCAGGCAGAGCTGGGATTTGAACCCAGGCCATCTACGTCCTTTTCTCTATTGAGTTTGGTCTTGTTGATTTATAGCAGGTCTTTAAATAGCAAAGAAATTGTCTCTTTATCTGTGATACGAGTCGCAAATGCTTCTACCTGTTCGTTGCTGGCCTTTTGACTTTAATCTTTCCTTGTGCAGTCTTTAAATTTTACTGACGAGAATTTAATCATCTTTTCTGTCGTGGCATTTGAGCTTTGTATTATTCTTAGAGAAAGGACTCCCCCCTTTCTGGAATTAGATGTAGAAATGCTGTGCTTTCTTCTCACATTTTGAGAGTTTGCTTTGTTGTGTTTACTTTTTTTTTTTTTGCATGTAAATATTTGTTCCACTTAGAACCGTTCCTACGCCTCACGTGAGGTGTGGTCGTCTCTCACGGTATCAGCTGTGACATCATCTCCTGAGTTAAAGGATGGCACCCTCTCAGAGTATAGGAATGCCTATGAACATTTAGCAATTGGTGGCCCCAGGCATTCGTATGGAGGACGTTACTCGAGCTTGAAATCATGACTTGGATGAGGACTTCCCTATTCCCAGACCCTTTGCTACTCCTTAGCAACTGAAATTTAGGGCCCCTTGAGCTGGAGGCCGGGCACCCTCTTCTGTCAAGCCTGAGACTGACGCTGGGGATCAGGGGATGAATAAGTCAGTCCCGCCTTCAAGGATTGTGCAGACCAGTGGACAGACAGACAGACAGGCCCAGTGAGGTGAGCCATTGATTGAAGGCCAGCTCAGGGCCATGCTGGCCTGCCTTGAGGAACTGTGCCAGGAGCGATTGAGAAACTTCTAGCCATTCGAGATGTGCCCACTCAGCTGTCTAGTGGAGAGGGACGAGGACGGCAGGGGCCAGTGAGAAGCGGGTGTGCAAAATCCAAACAACGAGACCGGGAGGGACCTGCGCTCTCACTCAAACGGAGACACAGCTCTCTAGCTAACTGAGGCTCCACCCATGCTTCAGTGAGAAGAGGGACTGGAGGCCCGAACCGGAATTATGATGGGTAGGATTTCCATTATGTTCTGCGCAGCGCACGTGTATGTACAGTTGCCCTTGCCAGCGCCACCCGGATGTCTTCTCGAGAGGCAAGCAGGACATTTCCTTCCAGTCTGAACAACCGGGGTGTGCCCTGGCTCGAGAAAAGCCAGCACTGCGGTTGGGTGTGACACCGGTCTCCTCGGTTCTTAGCTGTGGGGTGCCGGGCAAGTCACTTTGCCTCCCCAGCTATCTTCTCTTCCGGAGCACGGAGAGGACAATATGGACTTTCGTCGCGTTCTCGTGGGACCGGAAGTGGTAGGCGTCGAATGCCCGGCAGTGGCTGGGTGCCCGAGAGTTAATAATAGCGATGGCGATGACGCCGATAGTAACTATTATCGTGTTCTCACCGCTGTGCACCTGGCGGGAGCGCGTGTCAGCCATCGGTCCACCGTCCCAGTACGAGACGGGATCTGGCACGAGGTGGAGGCAGGCAGCACACGGTGGCCCCCCCTTCTGAAATGTGGTCCCCTCCAGCCCCGGCGGGCGTCTTGCCACTCCTGCTCACTGGCTTCCCTCCTCCGTTTTCCATCGTTTTGTCTCTCGGACTTCCTGTAGGTGAAGGATGGGTAGACTCACCTGTGCAGCCCCCAGAGCACCGAGACTGGGCCAAGGGCTCCCAGTCAGGTGGGCGTTTCAGCTGGTTGGAGGTGAGCGACCTCGCATTTGCTGTGTGGCCCTGGGCAGTTACACCTCTCGAGTCCCCAGTCCGTGGGATAAACTGTAGGACCAGACGCCTCAGAACGTCCCCTGAACGGACGATGCCATCGCTTGCTTTGTAAAGACGCCCCACACGCACTGCTGACATCCATGTGGCTTTTGTCTTAAAGCTTTTTGTAGTGTCTTTTCTTCAACCCAAGGCATAAATGTGTCTAGAAGAGCAACTTGAAAAGTTTCTTCTTATATATTGCCAGAGACTCCAGGTATCCTGAAGAACGTTTCACAGTAGGAGAGGTGGGGTGGGCGAAGATGGGACACCTCCGGGGGACTGGCTGGCTGCCTGGCTGTCTGGCCCCCTGGGGAGGCAGCAAGATGCAGAAGAGCCTGGCAAAGACCACAGACCCGAGAGGGCTGGGTGACCTCAGGCTCGCCGACAGACTTCTCTGAACTGGGCTGCAAAGGCGAGGGGCTGGGTTCCAGTCCTGCCTGGCTGGGAAGTTCTGCATCTGTCTGTGGGTGGAAGGGTGGAGGGCCCCTGTGAAAGCGCAGGGAGCGACAGTGAGAATGATCAGCCTTTTCTCCGCTTTGTGTCTGAGGGCGCCCTCCAGAGGCTCATTGTCTCATTCCATTCTTCCTGGCTGACAAATGAGATCAGGGCAGTTTGGGGAACTTAAGAAGCTTAAGATACTTGAGGATGCAGAGGTAGCGTGGAGGGGATCCTTGAAAAGCTTCTGCTCTGCTGCCAGTGCTTTCTCTTACCTAGTCTTTCCCAGAATTTGGTCAGAGGCCTGGGTTCCAGCAGCCCCTTCCTGTCCTGCAGCTTCCAGCCGGGCCTGGCTGGTCCGGCCGTGGCCGTGGCCGCTGCTCTGGCGCCGCCTAGTGGTGGGCGTGGAGAGCGCGGGCGCCCTGTTACCTCTGAGGGCGGAGGCGCCTTGTTCATCTCGCCCTAGATCCGCTGGGGGGCGGGGGGAGGGTCGCATGCCCTCTCAGCTCTGTCTGCTTCATATTTATACAGGCTAGCAAACAAAACGCCTTTCATCTTCCTCAAACGTTTCGTTTCTCTATTGCGTGCCAAGTGTGCTTTTTCCTGGTCGGTTCGGTATTTATATTTAATGCTGTTTTGTTCCTGACATTTAAACTACAGGGAGGGCACAGAGCCCAGGGGCCAGTGTGTGCGCATGGCCTCCCCGCCACGCTCTCTGGGCCTCGGTTTCCTCATCTATCAAATAGGAAAATTAATTCAGAGGTTTGACGCAGCCTTTAAGCACCGTGACTATGGGGAGCTTAGTGACGTGGGGAATGCCCGTGTTGAAACGTTTAGGTGAGTTTATGGACTACGAAGCCAAGATTTCATCTAACGTGATGAAAATTATATTAGTTTTCATTAAAATTTATTGTTTATATGATATATTATGTAAATACAATACGAGTACACAGTATACAACATAATATTTGTGGGCAGCAAGAACGGTGGTGATGCTGGCACTTTCTGAGCTTGCTGTCACCGCTTTGGGAATTTGGAATGAAAGGCTCTTGACTCTGAACTTGTTCCCACAGCAAGGAGGCTGCCAGGACAGGTAGTGAGGGCCCAGTCATGGGACATTTGCTCACCAGACGTCATGTGGTTCGGAGGTTCCCAGCCCTGGCTGCACATGAGAATAATCTGGGAAGGGTTTCTATAAATTCAGAGGCCCAGGCCCCATCTCGGATGAGCTAAATCAGAATGTGAGGGCTGGACCCAGGTCCCCGCAGTTTTATTTTTTTATTGTTTGTTTGTTTGTTTATTTTTTAAGGCGAGGCAACCCTCACAGATTGCAAGGACCTTGTCAGCTTATTTTTTATTT
>NW_011889148.1:506113-514968 GCF_000151845.1 Pteropus vampyrus
GTGGCCGCTGCTCTGGCGCCGCCTAGTGGTGGGCGTGGAGAGCGCGGGCGCCCTGTTACCTCTGAGGGCGGAGGCGCCTTGTTCATCTCGCCCTAGATCCGCTGGGGGGCGGGGGGAGGGTCGCATGCCCTCTCAGCTCTGTCTGCTTCATATTTATACAGGCTAGCAAACAAAACGCCTTTCATCTTCCTCAAACGTTTCGTTTCTCTATTGCGTGCCAAGTGTGCTTTTTCCTGGTCGGTTCGGTATTTATATTTAATGCTGTTTTGTTCCTGACATTTAAACTACAGGGAGGGCACAGAGCCCAGGGGCCAGTGTGTGCGCATGGCCTCCCCGCCACGCTCTCTGGGCCTCGGTTTCCTCATCTATCAAATAGGAAAATTAATTCAGAGGTTTGACGCAGCCTTTAAGCACCGTGACTATGGGGAGCTTAGTGACGTGGGGAATGCCCGTGTTGAAACGTTTAGGTGAGTTTATGGACTACGAAGCCAAGATTTCATCTAACGTGATGAAAATTATATTAGTTTTCATTAAAATTTATTGTTTATATGATATATTATGTAAATACAATACGAGTACACAGTATACAACATAATATTTGTGGGCAGCAAGAACGGTGGTGATGCTGGCACTTTCTGAGCTTGCTGTCACCGCTTTGGGAATTTGGAATGAAAGGCTCTTGACTCTGAACTTGTTCCCACAGCAAGGAGGCTGCCAGGACAGGTAGTGAGGGCCCAGTCATGGGACATTTGCTCACCAGACGTCATGTGGTTCGGAGGTTCCCAGCCCTGGCTGCACATGAGAATAATCTGGGAAGGGTTTCTATAAATTCAGAGGCCCAGGCCCCATCTCGGATGAGCTAAATCAGAATGTGAGGGCTGGACCCAGGTCCCCGCAGTTTTATTTTTTTATTGTTTGTTTGTTTGTTTATTTTTTAAGGCGAGGCAACCCTCACAGATTGCAAGGACCTTGTCAGCTTATTTTTTATTTTTTATGCCTACAGCACCTCGTCTTCCTAGGTGGTCTCCCATCCAAGTACTAACCAGGCCCGACCCTGCTTAGCTTCTGAGATCAGACAGGATCGGGCTTTTTCAGGGTGGCATGGCCATAGACTCCCCACAGTTTTAAAGCGATGCATAGAACCCCGACTTGGAGTAGGTCTGAGTCTGGGGCTGGGCGGTCACATAACGTAAAGGGGGTCGGGACAGGTACGTGCTGGTCATTCGTCGGACATCGGAGCACAGTGCTGGCCCCTGTCCGGGTCCACCTGCCACTCTGGGGCATCTCCTAGGGCCATTCTCTTGTTATCCCCCAGCCAGTCTGCTAGAGTGGTGAGTTTCCTTTCTCTCCCTCAGCCCCCCTCTGCCCGCCCTTCACCTTCTGTCTTTCCTTTGAACCAGACGCCGACCCACCTCGGGGTGTGCGGGACTTGCTGGGTGGGAGCACTCGGAGGTGTCCTGCTGAGCTTGGACCTGCAATGGCCAGAACACCAGGACGGAGGAGAGGCGTCCTACGGGAGTCTTGGCTGCATCTGACTGGGAGGGTGGCAGCGCTGGGGTTCTTCCTGTGAGCTCTATTTGTGTGTGCGCGCATGCGTGTGTGTGTGTGTGTGTGTGTGTGTGTGTGTGTGTCCGTGCACATGTGGAGAGCACTGGTGTGACCACGCATCAGTACGCACTTATCATTGGGGTGTGCAGCTGTGTGAACGTGTGTGCACGTGACTGCTAAGTCATCCAGAAGGTAAGATTAAGCACATACATGTCCAAGGCTCCGGCAAAGCCAAGGCGCTGAAACAAATGAACAAAATGGGTGAATGAATATGTAGACAAACAAATCAATGCATGCATGGAAAATCAATAATTTAGTATTGCAGTCAAAAAAGTTCAGAAAGGAGTTACTTTATTTTTAGCACACACATATGTTTTGTGACATTTGACATTTTGAAAAAATAACCTTTTCTTTCAAATTCTGTATGGTGAGCAGGGAGTATCCATGAGCTTCTCCATGCTTAGGGCCTCTTACAGGTGATACATGATCCTGGCCCACACACGTGCTAGTGTGAGCCTGCCTGAGAATGCGCTGGAAGTATGTGACACATACATCCTGTGTAAATCCATGCATGTCCTTGCATGGGGTGTGCACATGTATGCACAGAGGAGCTGCAGGCAGATGCGGGGGTTCTTATGAATTGCTGTACATACCTGGACGTGCACAAGGGCGCTGATGGGTTTTTGTGGGTGTATGTGCTTGTGGGTACATGTTTTCCTGCTTACGGAGAGGTGTCTGTAGCTCAGCCACCATCTCTTAACTACAAGTGTAAAAGGCAAGCACTAAATTCTTTAGAACGTAGGAACAGATTCTGAAGCTAAGTGCGTGTTTGAACGTCTCGTGGCTCAGGCTTGCGTGCATCTTCCTCCGTCTGCGGCCTCGCTCATGCACTAGTCCTAACACAGAGCGATGAGCACATATGTAATCGTGACCATGAAGACAACTGTGGTGAGTGGGAATCGGCTATTCCATCCAACCAGAGGCTGGCATTTCAGACTATTGGGATTGGGAAGATTTGAGACTTTTGATTTTCCAGTCAAGGATGAAAACTACTAAGTGAAAACGAGGCAAGAGAGTATTCCCGCAGGTAACTAAGGCCTCCAGGGAGTTGAGGGTCCGATAAACAGGGGTGACCACAGCAGTCCAGGGTGCCCACATTCGCCCTTCCTCTGGCCATGCAGTGATGGTGACTTTTAGTGGCCCCTGGTGATGGGTTTTGCCTCCTGCGAACAGATTTGGGAAAGAACAGAACCCAGAAAAATACAGACTATCAGGTGTGAGATCCTCTGTTAGATGTGAGATCTTTGGAGCCATCCCAACCACCTGGCCAAGAAAGGCATGTGACCTGTCTGTGAAGTCACCTCGCTGCGGGCAGCGCATCTAGAACCAGGTGACTTCTCCTGACCTGGCCATGCTCGGCCCACACACCCCTCCACCCCTCCTGGCATCCTGGCTGTCCTGGCCCCACCTTAGTCCCCAGCCAGAGTGTGAGCACTAGGCAGGAACAGGTGCCAGCATGATTTCAAGGTGTCTGGACCCTGGATATGTCTGTTGTTTGTGTCCAGCCATCGACTCAGAAGGTCCCCATGAAAATGAAACTTCCTTTATGTCAGCAAACATTTTATGTAAAGGGCCAGATAATAACATTTTTAGACTTTTCAGCCAGATGGACTCTGTTGCGGTTACTTAACTGCCCCTTAGTGAATGCAGCCTCGGACAATACATGAACGAATGGGCCTGGCTGCACTCCAGTGAAGCTTTATTTACAAAAACAAGGGTTGGGCTGGATTCGGCCCCTGGACCTCGCTTGTCCGCCCCTGCTCTGTGCAGCAGACCTCTGCCCAGCATATCCGTTTTTGCTTCTTTTGGTAAAACAAGTCTCCCTTTTGAGAACGATCCTTCTCCCGTTTTCAAATGTTGACTTTCAGTTATTCGCTTGGTTCAAGATAATCAATGTGTCCTGCCTGGCTCCCTACCCCTCAAATACTAGTTGGTTCAAATATGGACACCTGATGTAGTGGGTGCCAGTGAGATTTGGGGGTCTTCGTTCAACACCTGGGGGAAGAGACGATCTTTTTTCTCTGCAGCTGCGAGGTCTGGAGCTGGCGCAGCCCTTTTGCTTCCCAAGGGAGAAATCCTGGGATCACCAGGGGGCGCTGTGGAGCCTGAGGTGGAAGGAAGAGAGAGCTGATGGAAAATGCCTTCTCCCTGGTGACATCATTTGAGCTCCAAGGTCAAGCCTCACCCAAAGCTCGAACAATTTTTGGACTTCTCAGTTATGTGAGCCAGTAAATTCCCTTTATGGTTTAAGCCATATGACCCGGGTTTTCTGTCGCTCACAGCCTAACCTCCTAACTGATGCACCATCCTGATGCTCTCTGGGTTTCTGTGCGGGTCAGCCTCCTGCATGGCAGGGGGCTTCTCTCGGCTTGAGGTGCTGTAAGTTTGCCTCTGAGACCCTGGCTGCAGCCTTTGAGCCTCTGACACATTCTTCTCTAGAAGCAGCCTGAGCACGATCTCTCCTGGGCTCCAGGACCCTGAGCCAAACTCTGTCTTTGGTCTCGAACCAGGGCTGAGCTTTGCCGTGATGGCTGGGAAGCCTGGATTCTCCGGCCTGTGAACTCTGAAATGTTCTCTCACGGAAACATCTGGGCCTTCCTCTGGCCCCAGGGTGCACACCTCTCAGGCTGCCATAAGTCACGACAGCACGTCAAGGGTTTTATTGGGGTTATGAATTATGGATATGGCCCGGGCTGTGCACTTTTCATTATTTTTTTCCTGCTGCAATTAAGCCACAAATCATACTTGAGAAATGGGAGGGTGACCGAATTAGTCAGGATTCGCTCATAATAGGCTGACCCTGGAAAAGTCATCCAGGAGGGGGTCAGATGTTTGCCAGCTCCCCAGAGCGCGGGCCAGCAGACAGACAGTGTCTCCTCGCCGCCCGGGTTTCCAGCTAATGGACTTCGTACGGCTGAGAGGCTCACGCTGCCCAGCCACGCGTTTAACCCGCTCGGTGCCTTCGGCCGGCCTCGGCCGGGAAGCAGAGAGACGCCACGGGGAACGCGTGAGCTCGGAGGCTGGGCGGGTCCTGCTCCCTGATGACCGCCAGACCAAGGACCAGCTTTCTGAGCCCCTAAGTGGCTGAGACAAGGAGTGAATGGGACCGTTCCCAAGTTCAGAGACTCCGAGATAAGAAGGCTTTTACCCTGCTGGAGCGCGTGATTCCTTACCCTTTAAAAATTAGCTTTTTATTGAAATATGATGTGCACGTAGAAAAAACACACAGCTTGATCAATTTTCAGCCTGTGCATCTGGTACCCAGATCAACGTGATGGTTTGCTACTACGGAGGGGAGCGGTCAGGCTTTTGGCCCTTGAGGAGCTCACGGCCAGCCAAAGAGAAGGATGCGTAAGCAACGAGCAAACAGCATTAATCACAACCAAGTCAAGGTACAGCGGGGCCACGGCACTGCTCTTTGGCAAGGGCGTGTCGCGACGTCTACTATTGCTCGGTGCGATCTGCCTCTCTCCCTCCAGCCAGAGACATGGCTGAACTTCCTGGTCCCCGGGCAGTTGAGTAGGTCAGGTGACAAGATCTGGTCCATCGGTGTGAGTGGACATGACTTGTGTCACTTGTGGGTGAAAGATGTAATTGCCGGCCTGCGTGAGACTCTCCAGAGCGGCCGCTCCCTCTCCAGTGGTGACCATCGTGGAGCCGGAGGCCTCACCCACCTCAGAGCACACGCGGAAGGAGCGCCTGTTGTTGAGAGGCCCCCGAGATCCTAGGGTTGATTGACACAAGGTCTGGTTTCACTCATCTTTGCGAGATGTTTGAAGACGACTCTGATATCAGCTGATGACCAAGGCTGACAATTAAGAATGAGTGATCCATGTCATTAAGACGAACGAGAGTGGGTGAAATCAGTAAGATATTTGGTGACTGGTGTCTTCGTCGTCCAGCCACCTAAGTAATCCATGGGGACTTTGTCTGATGCTCTGTCTTTATGTCTCTCTTCTCTCCATTTCTATGACCAAACGAATAATCTATCTCAGAGCTGTTTCTCACATCCTTTCCTTCTGTCCATCCCCACGGCCACTGCCCAGGCGGAGGCCTGGTTATCACTACCTGTGCTACAGCGGCTCAGGTGGCCTCTCTGCCTCCAGCCTTGCCGTGACACCTGTCCCCAATCCTTCCTCTACAATGCAGTGAGAGCAACTCTTCTAAAACACAAATCTGACCGTGGCTGTCTCTCTCCACTTCCCCACTCAAACATCCAATGACTCTTGTTGCTAATAACAGGGCTTTTCAAGAAAGGCAGCGTACCATGTGGGAACATGCACCGACCCTAAAGGCAGACAGTCTGTGTTTGATCTTAGCTCCGCCACTAGCCATCTGTGTGTCACTGAGCAAGTTACTCGACCTCTCTGTGCCTCCGCTACTTCACTGAAGAAGTGAGAATAGTAATAATACCTTCCTCATAGGATTGTGAATATGAAATGACTCAGTAAGTTGCTTAGAATGATGTGCTCCAGTCGTCTATTGCTGCAGTAATAAAACACCCCCAAACCTAGCACCTTAAAATGACAATTATTTTATCAGTACCTCTCACATTTTGAGGGATTTAACTGGGCTCAGCTGGGTGGTTCTCATTTAGTTCTCTCACGAGATTTCAGTGAGATAGTGGCGGGGGCTGAAATTTCTCTCTCGTTCCCCCCTCTCGTCTCTCTGGCCGATGGCGCTGGCTGCCAGCTGGGGTCTCAGCTGGGGCCGCAGGCTGCCACGTCCACGCCGAGCCCGGCCTTCCTCACAGCCAGGTGGCTGGGATTTGAGACTGAGAAGCCAGAGAGAACCAGGCGGAGCTGCATCAGCTTTCATGACCTAGCTTTGGAAGTCACATGGCAGCACTTGTCGTCAGAAGCCTCTGGGATTCTGGGGAGGGAGAGTAGACTTCATGAGAAGGGGGAAGGGCACTGGCAAGGTCACATTATAAGAAGTGAGTGTGAGATGGAAGATTCTGTTTTGGTCGTCTTGGAAAATCTAATCTGCCACACAATGCTCAACAAGTAACAAGTGCTCAATAAATGTTAGGCGCTATTATTATTGTTATTGCTTATGAATACAATCTTCATTTGGAAGCTCAGTGCATCAAAGAGATAGAAGCAGAGCAGCTGGGGTGACAAAGATACGGAAGCCTCTGTTCCTGTCCTCAGGGAGCTCCTGGAAATTGTAAGGTCTCTGCGGCATCTAATAGAAGCCACCGGGTTGTACCAGTCAGAATTCTTGGTTAGGAGCAACAGAACTCACTCTAGTCAGTCTAAAGAGAAAGGCGGATTGTAAAAAGTCATTGGCAGCTGTCAGCATCTCCAGCAGAGCCGGGGGGCAGCTCGGAGGCTCCCGGGCAGGAGCAGGGCCACGTTTTGCCCCAGTGGGGTGCCCAGTGCCACTGCTGCAGAACAGATGGAAGCAGGCGCCGATGGCGCTGGGCACTGCATGTTACCGCCCTCAGCAGGACAGAGTCCCCAAGGCGAATCTACGGGTGTCTCTCATCTTACCACTGGCTTCCGAAATGAGGTCTCTCACGGCTGTATCTGATTGGTCATTCGAGGTCACATAGTTGTGCCCCAGCTGCAGGGGACACTGGGAAAGAGAATTGCCAGCCGCTAACTTGGAAAGGCTGGGATTCCTAAGAGGGACATTCTTAATCATAGCAAGAGTGTCCCAAGGTTCTGGGACATTAAGGAGCATCAGACGCATCCTCCACATCCACACTGGTCCCTTTCCAGTCCCATAAACTTTCTTAGCGCTGTTCACCGCCCCACTCCCTCTCATGGCTCCTTCTTGTCCTTGTCCCCTAGTCATCTCTGAACTGGCTCCTCTCCACCAAGCTCGTCCGCTTCCTCCCCTGCCCCCTGCTTTGTACCCTGCAGTGCCCGGTACGGACCTCCGTCCCAGCATCCACGGAAGCCAGTGGCTCTTACTAGTTCTCGTGTCTCTCTTCCCACCCCCCACCTGAGTTTCTGGGGCAGCGGCCGTACCCCTTCCATCTCTGAATGCAACACGTGCAGCAGCGAGCGGGCACACCGAGGGTGCCCTGTGCACGTGTGCAAGGAAATGAAATGAATGGCAAAGCCCGCGTCACTGTTTCACGCTGCCCACAGCAAAGGCGTCTGGGAGCCCTTACCGGCTCTGGGGTCTGAGGCTTCTAAGTGAGCTCGCATTTGCCATGCAGATTTTCTTCCGACCCCCCAAAAGAAAACAGTATTCTAGGAGGTCTTTCTGCCTAGAATAATACTCGGGGCTAAAACTGAAAGGAAAGAACCCAACAGGAAGTGGGGCCATTTCCCGGTTCAGTCATAACTCTCGACTGAGTGGTGACCCTGACTTTCTGGCTAAGAGTCAGGGAGTGGGCGACAGGCTCAGCTCATCTGGTTTCCTCTTGCTTCGTTCTGACCTCTCCAGGAGAAAGGCTGTGCTGTTGGCGGAGACGGGGACTGGATCTGGCACTACACGAGTAATTAAAAGTGAACCCTCGGATATTTGCGTAATGAGCCGAGGGTATTTTCCACTACGCTGTCATGCAGGGTCTCTAATCAACGCCGTCTTCACATTTAATGGCAAATGACAGTGTTTATATAACAGAAAGGAGAAAAAGGAGGCGTGTGGATCCCCCAGGCCAACCTGTCTCCCTTTTATATCTGTCTGAATCTCCGTCTTCCTCAGCCCTCGCTGCTGGGTTGGGTCGAGGCAGGCCAGAATTTGGTTCGATGGTGGCAAATGCTTATGGAATGGTTCCAGAAGCCAGTTAAACCTGTAAGCGGGGGTCAGGGCCAAACAACGAATGTTGGCTTTTAAGGGGGGCTGGTAACATATGGGGGTGCGCATGGATATAATTTATTCTGTAATTCCTCAATTGATACTTGCCCGCACATTTGTTTCAGAAAGTGCCCCCGAAGTGAAGGTTCAAGAAGTATAAATCAGTAGTTGGTAGATGGTCAGAGGACGGGGAGCACGGCATAGGGAACGAAGTCGGCATTAATGTAGTGGCCAGGTGGAGGGCCGGGGAGAGAAGGAGCAGGTAAGGGAGATCATTTCATAAACTATATAAATGTCTAACCAAGATACTGTATACTTGAAACTAACGATAAAATAAAATTAAAAAAAGAAAATGATTTTTTTTTTAGTTTATCGAATGAATGCAAAGTGTTAATAATATTAATTTGTTAGTGGGTAAAAGTGAAGGGGGTGCTCTCTATAGAAAAAAATGATTTCAAAGCAATGAAAAAAAAAGTGTCCTCAAATACGAA
>NW_011889148.1:515018-520376 GCF_000151845.1 Pteropus vampyrus
GGGGTGCTCTCTATAGAAAAAAATGATTTCAAAGCAATGAAAAAAAAAGTGTCCTCAAATACGAAAGTATCTAGAATAAAAAAGCGTAGTTCCCTTTCACGGTCCCGACCCCCGCTGTCAACCCCCAGCAATTTCTGCGCGTCTACGCAGAAGGAGGGGTCTGTAGGGGTCTATTCTCCAGCTTCTGGATTTTTCCTCTCAGTGGCAGTCACCTCTTTCTCTGCCCCTGGATGGCATCTCGGGCTAGTCCCATCCGCAGCTTTTCTGGTCACTCCTGGAAAATAAAATGTCCTCTGTCTACTTTTAGCTTTAAAAGCAATTTCTTTGTTCGGTCCAGTGGAATAACATCAGCACTGAATTCCACCCGAAGGTGAACTTCTCTCCTCCCCACCGGCACAGTGGAGGCAGAGGCCCGGGAGGGGGCGGTGGCAGTAGGCCGGCCTGGGGGGCTTCTTCCCTCTTTCCTCCACCCCTGCCTCCTCTGGGCCTCGCCAGGTACCCTTCTCACTGCTCCAGGGTCGAGGGAAAGAGTGGAAAAAAGTGAGCCGTGGAAAGTTACTCCTGGATGGAGCAGTGGCGGCCGGGGCTTGGCGACATTCCCCGAGCACCCTTCCTGCCAGGAGCCCCTGCGGAATTCTCAGTAGCTTCTTCTCCTGCTTCGGGACCATCTCTCTCACCTTTGCCCTTGGCCTCCAAGCTCTATCAGCCTACCCTGTCCTGTGGTGTCCTGCCTCACCAGGTGCCCCCCAGGCAAAGTCGCTTCCGAGATGGCGCCACCCCCGCTCCCGCGGTGGGTCTGCTTTGTGGGGGAACAGCCTCTCACGTCCCCACCATGCCGTCAGCGGCAGCACCATTCTGCCCCCCACTCTCTCCCACTCCAGGCTGGTGGCTCGGGCCCTTCTCTTCAGGCACTGGGCACCTCCAGCTCTGCATCCATAGACATGAGGGACACAGCTCTCCAAGGGCCCCCTGAGACCCCCTCCCAGGCCTGAGGTAAGAGGGCAGGGTTGTTCCTCTGTGGGGCAGGGCGACACCCCAGCAATCCACCTGTTCTCCCCAAGAAACCCTCTCTCTCCCTGTCTCTTCGACTTGAACTTTGGGCACTGGGCTGAAAGTTACCAAAACAGATTTTCATCCACTTTCCTTGTGAATCACAGGAGGTGGTCTAGACTCTCGCCTTGAGATGTGGGGCTATCTGACCCCTATTTATTTGCTCCTGGCCTCTGAGGCTTCAGTGGAAATCTGAGACAGTCATACTTTAACACCCTGTGCAACAATGGCTAGTCCTGACCACCCTCTGGCTATATCACGGCCGTCACTCCATTCCCAGGCATCGTCTTACTTGACACTCCCAGTAATATGTGGGACAATTTATTTCGTTCCCATTTTACAGATGAGGATACTGAGGCTCAGAGAGGTTAAGGCATTTGCTCAAAATCTTAGCACCAGGGAGCACGATGCCCTGACTTGAACTCTGGTCTTCTGACCCCACACGCCCCTAATGGATGTTCATCAACGCCACGGCATACCCCGTCTTCCAAGAGTTTCCAGGTGGGTCCTGGGGATTCTTGGCATGAATTGTAACTGACACCAGCCGGTGACTCTTTTGGAGCTCTGTTAGCTGGTGCTGCTCTTTGGGGTTGGTTCAAAAATGTTAATGAGTTCATTTACACTAAACTGTAGGGATCTTCAAGAGTTTGCATTTCCATGGAGAACTCACTGGGATGATGCTTAATCTGACAGCACCACAAACGAAAAGAGCTGCCCATGAACAAGATGCAGCCTTTGTCTTTGAAGCAGGACACTTCAACAGGAGAGGTTCGGTGTTGAGGTCCAATGACAAATAAGTGGCAGAGCCAACTCTGTCTGCCTACCCCCCGGGAACCTCGCAGCCCGGTGCTGACTTTAGAGGTGGCTCTTTCTATGTCATATTTTCCCATCCTACCTTGCAGTGTATCTTGAAGACATCTTAGCAGAGAAGAGAGATTGGAGAATCACGTGTCACCTTGACAGTGACAGCCCAGCCCTAGCTGGGGTGTGAGAAATAAAAGCCCTGAGCTTCGGTGGTCTCTCACCACGAAAGGAACCCAGATCCACCGCCATCTCCTCGCTGGCCTCTGTGGGAGATGAGCTGGAAAAGTCTTTGGGTGGGGCTGGGGACTCACTCCCCAGGTGACCGTGACCAGCACCAGCCAGCCAGATGGCTCTCTGTGCCGCTGTTCTTCGAGCTTTGTATCTGGCCATAGGACACATGCTCTCCAACCCTCCTTGGGGCCGGATCTGACCAACTAAATTCTTTTTAAAAATTTAAACCTGTGTCGTGCTCCAAATTTGGACTTCTTGAAGCTGGAGGATCAGCACATTTTGAAAACTGACATTTCTGGTGAACTAAGTAAGGCTTTAGGAAGCAAATCTTTCCAGCAGTGATGGGCTCTTGGCATTAGGGGGCATCTCTGAGGTAATCCCACCCGAGGCGGGTAGTGCCCCTCAGACCTCTTGCCAATGTCATCCTGCCTCAGAGGGCACCCCCAAACGCCTTGGGCATCAACTAGTCCGTGTGGAAGTGTGAGTCCCAAAGCTGGAGGTCATGCGTCCCCTCTGGTCCAGCCCCGGCCCCAGCAGAGAAGTCACCAGTGAAAGCGTCATGCTTCCTCCGAATTCATCTGGCGTGCCCTCCTCTCGTGCTCGGCTCCCCCTCCTGCACAGGCCCCGTGCCCGTGTTCGCCCCCACCTGAGCGGTCTGCCCCTGGTTCTCCACGGAAACCCCCAGGTCTTGGCTCAAATGCTACTTTCTCAAGATCTTCTCTGAACACCCCTCGACCCCCACATTCCCCAGCCCTCCCCACTGTCCTGCGGTATCTGCACAGTACTCGTCACCTTCTGATACGCTATGTTGTTCACATGTACACTGTTGGTTGTCACCTGTCTTCCCACTAAAATGGAAAGACCGTCAAGGAGAGATATTGGGCAGTTTGCTCCCTGCCCTATTTCCAGCACCTGGGACATTGTAGGCACACGGAAGGAGCGCAATGAAGACCAAACGGTGACGGGATGAGCCATCCCAGCCCAGCCGGTTTTTAACATTCTCACATCTTTAGTCTCAGTGGCCCTGGATTCAATCTTCCTTCTGTGAGCTTTCCACCTGATGTCCAGGACATGGGTTCCCTGTCATGTGGGCATCTTCCCTGCTCCAGGCAGCGTCCTTCTAGACCCAAGGCCACGGAACGTGAATTTTAAAAATATTTTGTGATACTTCCCCTTTTGTTTCTTCTTAAGGCTGAGTCAGATTTTTAAAAGTTAACGGCTCAGTTTTTAGTTTTCTCTTTAGTCCTTCCTTCCTTCCTCTCTCTCCCTCTCTCCTCCCTTCTTCCTCTCTCTCTATCCCCTCTTCCTTCCTTTCTTCTTTTTTATTTCCTCAGATAACAAGACTAGAAGAATCCTTTTCCCCCTCAAAGTTACTGAACTGTGCGCATCACCAGACCTGACCATTCCAGACCGTTATATCCAACGGCTAACAGCACGTCTCCACCTGTATATCCGCAGACTGCGAAACTGAGGCGGGGTCCTGACTCATAATCCAGGCGAGGGTGGGACTTCCCTGCGTCCTGCCTGGAAGTCCCCCTGGGCTGTAACTCCGTAGGACCCTAGGGCTCAGAGCCAGTTCCCAAGATAAACTCCAACTGATTTATAGACCTAAATGTAAAAACAAGTAAAAAACATGTCAAAGACTAGAAGAAAATATAAGTGATTTTTTATCAGCTCTCAGAGTGGGACGATCGTTCATATATATTTATCTCAGCGATTAATATGCAGTCATCAATCCCACAGGCGTGGCTGCATGTCTCTGCGAAGTGGGTGTCTAACCAGCCGCCCACGGCTCTGCATCTGTTCTCCAGATCCTTATTCAGAGGCTCACCGTTTTAACAATTATTGCCGGCATTTTTGTATGCTTTTAGAGGTGTTATATGTAGTAAAGAAAATATGAAAGCACATTGCACATACCGTGCCATATCTGACCTTGTTCACGTAACAGTTTATCATTTCTTATCAATATTTGTCATGCTTCTTTTTTAAAAAATAGTTTAATGTGTTTTAATAGCAAGCTTATAGGAATAGCACAGAAGACAGACAACAACAAAAAACGTGTGCTTGCACATGGACAACTCAGAAAAGTGTACTGAACGAACGGACTCTACAATAAAAATGCTAAAATCGCCACTTAATAAGAAACTCACTGGTTTTTATTTAAAAATCCAAATACTGGCATTGTCCAGAAAACGCCAATAGGTTTATTTATAATTGTCATCAAGTCAAACTGCTGAGACCCGTTCACTGAAACATTCTGACTTGCATGAATGCTTTATATTGAACATTTTCACACAAACGAAAATAGGAAAACTGCCAATATGTGACTTTTCTCTCCGATTTTTCCATGTGCAATCATATACTTAGGTACCTTTCGACCCAATAGGAAAAAAAAGAATCGAACATTCAGAACTCCCAATAACAAGAAGAAGACTTTTGTTTGTTTGTTTTCGTTTGTTTGTTTGTTTGTTTGTTTGCTTTGAGACTGACATGTGTCCCATCCTAGGACAGTCTGAGGCGTGCTTTCCACAAACGCGGTGTGCCAGCTGCATGTCTTTTGACCTAAGTGTGTTAAACTTGTGGCACAGAGAGCACAAGCTCGATGTCTTCAAAAAACGCAAGCAGACAGGTCCTGCAGCCAGGGGAGCCACCTGCTTTGTGGGAGCCACCTGCGGTACAGAGACCTCACTCACCTCTCCTCTTAGCTAGAGCTCTGAAGCCGGAGGCGGCGCTGGTGTTGGAGAGAAAGGCTGCTTCTCAATTTTAAATAGCAGTGTCGTTACTCTAGTTACTGTGAAGGAGTTCAGAATGTGCCACGCCCAGACGTGCCACTCTGGCACGCTAACGACTCTGAGTTAAAGGCTCTTGAAAAACAACACATTTAAGAAAAACACTCTAACCTTCTTTCTTTTTCTTCAAAGCAGGAGATGAAATTGCCGTAGGAAAGCTGTCCTTCTTGTGACGAAAGGAAAGTGACACTCTCATCATCAAGGATGAGAAGTTGGGAAACAGAGAATCTGTACACACAGACCTGGTTAAAATAATGCTCACCTTCTGTTCGCCTCCCTGAATCGTGAAGCCACTTTTGACAACTGCCTGCCTTTGTCCTCGTCTGCTCATCTGTTATTGCTGGTATAAATATACATAAAAAAACCTATTGACTTTGGCATATTTATCATGTATCTGGACATATTATTGAACTCTCATTATTTTTTAAAAGCTTTTCAGATGATTCTCCTGGGTCTTCTTGATATAGCATAGTATCTAAAAGTA
>NW_011889148.1:521473-532926 GCF_000151845.1 Pteropus vampyrus
GGTGTGAAAAATCCATCTTAGGCTTCATGTGGGTTTGTCTAGATCCGTGTTATGCAAATTTGGAAGTAATATGAATTATTTAATATTGAAACATTCTCCAGCTGTCACGAGCAACTTGTTTGAGAATATTATGCTAATTTGTGAGATCTCCAGAAGCATAAATTGTAACATAAAAAGAAGCAAAAGGATGGATATTTGTACTTCTGGAAAACTAACATTATTATGCAAGAATCTGAGAGGAAACCCTCAAACCCTCCCCACGTTGAGAAGCTCTGTCTCCAAAATCAACATGAGCACAACCTGGATCCTTCTCAGCATCTGGACACATTTTTCTTTTGTTTTGATGACACAGGGTTAAAGACGTGGAGGCACTTTTGTTTCCCTGGGACCTGAACAGTGTTAGTTGTGAGTCAAGGTTTAGGGCTGCACTGAGCACCTACCCTGAGAGTCAGAGGTGCCTGCCTCTGTGTTTTTTAATATTTGTGTGTGTGTGTGTGTGTGTGTGTGTGTGTGTGTGTATTTTTCTTTTTGCCACAAGCAAGCAAAGCTATCCCCAGAGCTTAAAAAGAGGCAAGGATGAGGCACAAAGTGTAATACATTTGTTGAGTGGATGAATTACAGTAGCCAGCCGGAATTTGGAGGGACATATGGGAGAGGGTGCAGCCTCCCTCTCTGAAATGCTGAAAGAACTTTAGCATTTCCAAGGGCAGTTGCTGAGAGCTTCATCATAGGGGCTCACATCAAGATGGCATGCCAGTGCGAAAAAAACAAAGATGAGCATTGCAAGATTCTCATGAAGATTCTTGTGGAGAATCTGTCTGTGTTACAGGGTCAAGGGGTGAGAAAAAGGGGTGATGTCAGCTATAAGAGAGACTGTTCGTGCACCATCCCAGTTAAGGGTGCTTATTGCTTCCTTGATGAGGAGGAGCTAGAAGCACCATGACAAATCCCCAGATAGTATCCATGGCGTATATACTTATGCTTACATTGACTTAATACAGTGCTTATTCCAAAATGCGGGGTAAATGATTCTCAATAAAAGTTTTTCTTATATGCATAAAACTCCAAGTTAAAGACACCTTTTAAGTGGATTGGATCTACTTTATATGATTCATTTAGTTGAGATTTTGGTGCTCAGAGCGGGCAAATAAGATGACCCTTCTGCAGAATCTTAGTCACCTACTGGGGCTAAAACTTCCAGATATGGGAATGGGTGGGACTAACTCATATGGAAATAGATTGTGGAGCTAAGGGACAGTGGGGGAAATACTGGACCCATAACTAAGCGCAGATGTCAAGAGACACAACATCTCAAAAGATATAGGCAGACAGTGAAAGGCAGAGGCTGAGCAATGGAGCAGCAGGCAGACACCAGCTCTGAACAAGTATGTCCCGTGGATGGACATATAATGTTATGTGAATCAACAGGGTGGGACACCAGAAAAGCAGCATCTCCTGCAAACTATTAACAAAATAATAACGACAAAATTGTAGTAGATAAAGAAAAAGTAGTAAATAATTATTTGACTCCACCGACTTAGATGTACGAGAAATGTTACACATCCTTATTTTTAAAATTGAAATTCATCTGGCTCTGAGTCCCCATCCAGTTGGCTGGAAACTCATTATCGGTCATGATCAGGAAGTGGGTGTGGGTGGGTATCCCTCTCTTCCAGGTAGCTGAAGGGGAGGCTTCTGCGGGGCTCATTAACTTATAGATAATTCTCAGGTCTTCTGTCCTAACGATGCTTATGGGATGCTCATTGTCAAATCTTTTTTGCAACGGTCATGGTGCCTGACTCCCCAGTATCCGTCCTAATAGAAGCCCATGGCTGTCATCTCAGCCTCTCACCGGGGATGGCTTTGGAATGTGAGGGATTCTGAGCTAGGTCTTCCTGATCCTGGAGCTCCTTCTCCGGCTGACCCTACATTCTTAGACTGGGCAAGGTAGGGTGGGGGTGGACCTCTAGATGGGAGACCCAATTTTGTCCCCCATCCCCTATCAAAGCAACACAGCTCCTTGATGTGTCATCACCCCTCTTCCCAGGTAATGTCAGGAGGTATTTCTCACGTAAAATTAGTAGTTTAGGTGGATAGAAAATTCTCCATTTGGACAAAGGGCTTTCGTGGCTTTCTTCCTTAAGAAAGAAACTGTGAGTCAAATGTTCATGGGAACTTCTGCCTAAGATATGAAGATAAAGACTACTTGACATTCTGCAGCAATTTGATGACTTTAATTAGAAAAAAAATCTCAGCTAAAATGGAATTAGAGTTGACCTTTGAAAAAGTTTTGATCTTAGCTTTTCTAAAGAAATATCTTTGAATTCTGAAATATACGAAACTCAATGCAGCGGGAAATTATGGTCAATTGCCCTGAACACTCTTGGATGAGAATTCGGACGCATCTAGGGTTACGTAATTGTTTCCAATACTCAGACACACATAAACACTTAATTTCATTGTTGGATGGGTCCTAGTTGTGGTCTCATGCTGGCGAACTCTAGAAAACAAGTTACAGGCAAAGAATTTTTGTTCTCCCCTTGATTTGAAGTTGTTTTTTGAAGAGGTAATACTCACATCGTTCAAAATTCAAAACGAATTCAAGAAACACAGTATAATCTCCCTCCAAATCTCTCCCAGGCACCAAGCTCCTTTCCCAGAGGCAAACATGTTTTAAGCAGCTTGAATATTTTTTTTTCCAGAAATATTTTATCCACGTACAAATGGCAGCATAATATTCACATTGTTCTCCATCTTACTCTTTTCGTGGGCCTAAAAATATATTTTGGTGATCTTTCCATATCAGTTCCCAGAGTCACAGAAAGTTTACTCATTCTTTTTGTCTGCATCATATTTCATTATATGCACAAACTGTCATTTATGTAAACTGTCATTTATTGATGGGTATTTAGGTTGTTTCCTCTTCTTTTTCTTTCTTTTTCTTTTTTGACTTTATTTTTTTATTATTATTTTTCTAATTTAAATTTAATTTATTTATTTTTATTCCCATCTCCTCCCTCCCCCGCTTGACAACCGTCAGCTTATTCTCTTTATCTATGGGTCTGTTTATGTTTTGTTTATTCATTTATTTTGTTTTTTTAGATTCCACATATAAATGAGATCATGTGATATTTGCCTTTCTCTGTCTGACTTATTTTACTTAGCATGTACCCTCTAGTTCCATCCATGTTGTTGCAAATGGCAAGATCTCATTTTTTTGTTGATGAATAATATTCCATTATACACACACACGCGTGCGTGCACACACACACACACACACACACACACACACACACATATCATGTCTTCTTTATCCATCTATCTACCGATGGACATCTAGATTGCTGACATATCTTGGCTATTCTCTTGGCTACTCCTAGTACATAAGGACATACTAGTGAACATAGGGATACACATACCTTTTTGAATTCCTGTTTTGTTTTCTTCAGATAACTACCCCAAAGCAGAAATGCTAGATCACATGGAAACTCTATTTTTAATTCTTTGAGGAATCTGCATACTGTTTTCCATATCGTCTGCATTAATTTACAGTCCCACCTACAATGAACAAGGGTTCCCTGTTCCCCACATCCTCGCCCGCACCTGTTGTTTGTCGGTTTATTAATGGCACCCTTCTGTCGGGTGGGAGATGGTATCTCATTCTGGTTTTAATTTGCGTTTTCCTGATGACTAGTGATGCTGAGCATCTTTTCATATGTCTGTTTGCCATCCATATGTCCTCTTGGGAAAAATATCTATTCAGGATAAATTCCTAGAAATGAAATTGCTGGGTTAAAGGGTATGTGTACTTATAATTTTGAGAGATATTATCAGATGTCCCTTCACAGAAGCTGCTCCAATTTATGTTTGTTCTAGAAATATATGAAAGTCCTGTTTCCCACGCTCTTATCAATATATTATCAATTTTTTTGATCTTTGCATATCTAACAGATGAAACAGAGCTACTCGCTTGTAGTTTTAATTTTCATTTGTCTTAACCTGAGTGAAGTTGAGCATATTTTCATCAGTTTAAGAACCAGAGTAATTTGCTTTATTATGAACAATTGATTAATTTTTTGTCCATTGTTGTAATGGGTCATTAGTCTTTTTCTTATTGATTTGTAAGAACTCTTTATATATAAATAAAATTAGTCCTCTTTCCATAAGATTTCCCCCAGTTTTTGTCCCAATTGTATTTCTGCCAGATTTTCCTTTGTATTTTGACTTTGTTTACGGAAGCTTTTGTCATGCAGCATTTTTAAAAAATTTATATGTATTTAAACTTATCGGTCTTTTAAAAAACAATGAGGTTTTAAATAGATCTCTAATAATTTCTTCTAGTGCTTCAAGGATTTAAGTTTTTACATTTAAATCTTTAATGTCTATAAAATTTATTCTGGTGTGTGCTGTGAATGCAACAGTTAGGATAAGCTAACATATGCTGCAGTAACAAAGAACTCCAAGTCCCAATAGTTGAGAACGATAAAGGCTAATTTCTTGCTTATATCACATGCCTATTTCTGGTTAGCTGAAGGCTCTAGGACCCAGGCTAACAGAGCACATTTTTAGGAAAATCGCTGATCGCTGTGGCAGGAACATAGAGATATGGTGAATCACGCCCTGGCTATTAAAGGCTTCCTCTTGGAGGGAAAGTATTTATGCTCACATTTCATCGATGAAAGCAAACCACATGCTCGGAATGAGAGAAGTGGAATATTTGTGAACAGACTCAATGATTATACAAAAATTATGGATCCAGCTTTGCATGTGCAGATGACAACTTTGTTGCCTTGGCTCTATTTAATAACTAAATCCACATTTTCTCCACCGATGTGAAATACCTTCTTTATCATAGCCCAAAATTCCATTATGGATTTGAGAGTATTGGCAGATTTTCTATTTTGTTCCATTAATCGGTCTGTCTATTTATGCCTGATGTGGTTTTCATGATAAGTTTTATAAGGAATAAATCATAATTTTATAATTTAAATTAAGAATGTCATAATATATTTACTATCTGATGGGGCTAGTCCTCCCCCAATATTCTTTATTTTTTCAGCATTTTACTAACTATTCTTGCTTGCTTATTTTTTCATGAGTTTTAGAATCATCTTGTTTATTTATAATATCTTATTGACGTTTTTATCGAGTTCCCATTAAATTTATATCTTAACTTGGAAAGAACTGACGCTTTATGACGCGGAGTCTTCCTACTTAAGGCCATAATGTACCTTTCCATTGTTCGAATCTTCTTTGTGTTTATCCGCAGCATTTAAATTTTTTTCTCCATCTAGACTTGCACATTCCTCAAGTGTGTTCTTGACTATTTTATTTGTTATAATTATTGCTGTTATATGAAAACGATTCCTCCCTCCCATCACCCTTTCTCCTTTCCTTCCTTCCTTCCTTCCCTTTCTTCCTCTCTCCTTCTCCTGCTCCCTCTCCTCTCTTTCTTCCCCCTTCTTTGTATACGTGAAAGTTATTGATTTCTCGAATTCCTTCTAAAATTATTAAACTGGAGGCAAAGATAGAGTGGAATAGGCACACCTCAGTGTTAACAGAAGAGTTAGTAAGAGTTGCTCAAAGACATTTTCTTTCCCTTCTTTAACCTTCATAGATCACAAGATAATGAACTGGAGCTATATGGTTGTTATTTACAAAGTAGGTTTTTCCAGAAAGTTGGTCAGATGGAGGAGACAGGTTAATATTAAGGTGGAAAACAAGTATCTTACTTGAAAACTCCCAGCTTAAGCCACATCAGGTGTTTCCCAGGCAGTGGAATGAATGAAGACATCACTGGGCCAGAGATCTAACACCTAAGAGTGCTTGAAACCTAGTAGCTGCTTTATCAGATATTTTTGGAATAAAATGAGTCCAGCTGCAGAGTTTTAGAGCTAGAAATGGGCTTAACATTAGCTGGAGCTGTGGTTCTCAGTTCTGGTTGCACGTGAGAATCACTAAGAGACCTTTAAAGAAGTCACTGGTGTCTAAGCACATTCTAAACCAATGACATCAGAAACCGTGGGAGTGAGGCCTGGGGGTCAATACCCTTTAAAACGTCCCAGATGATTTTGTCGTGCAGCCAAGGTGAAGACGCACTGCTTGGGGCCCGTGCTCTCGCTGAGAAGATGAGGTACGAGCAGGGGAGTAATTGGGGGGGAGGCGTCCGTGGTCAGCTGAGGCCCAGTAACAGCAGCCACGCTTCTCGAGGCTGCCGTGCGGGCACACCCCTAAGTGCTTTAGGTTGAGCAATTCACGTACCTTGTCACCACCCCCACGAAGGAGGCACTGTGTTACCCTCTTTTCACAAGGGAGGGATGTGAAGCCAGTTCTGCATGGGGCAGAAGAGAGAGAGAGGGAGGGACACGGGGCTGCCTGACTCAGGCCCACGTGCTCCATGCCCGCCATGAGGCCTTGGGACATTGCCAGCCACTGTCTCCTCCCTGGGGAAATACTCAGTTATATACTGTGATGTCATTAGAGATTGTCTACACTTTAAATATTTTCAGCAGTGTGATCTCTTTCTGGGTTGAAATCTTACTTCAAGAACAAGGAGCCGCACGGCCAGCCTGGAGCAGGGTGGGGGACATCGAGCGCCACCTCTTGGCCCCCTCTGCTCCGTTAAGCCCTGTCATCCTCTCCTCGAAGGAGCGTTGTTTGAAAGGCACAGGAATAGTGCTGCTGGGATCTTTCCCTCCTCTAACACTCGACGACGAAGACCAAAAGAAGAAAAAGACGAGGGATTTGTTTCCCAGGCCTCTCTCCGTGGACATTTGGGTGGTTTCTACCTTTTGGCTGCTGTGCATCGTGCTGCAGCGAGCATGGGAGTCAAATACTGCTTTGAGATCTTGATTTACATCCTTTTGGAGGTACATATAGATATGTGTACACACACACGCACGCACGCACACACACACACACACACACACACCCCAAGTGGGATCTCTGAATCATATGCTAATTCTATTTTTAATTTATCGAGACACCTCCGCGCTTTTCCATAGCACCTGCTCCACCGGCAGTGTCCGAGGGATCCAGTTCCAATTTCTCCACGTTCTTGCCAACACTTACTTTTGTTTCTTCGACGATGGCCATCCTGAGAGATGTGACGTGATGTCTCGCTGTGATTTTGATTTGCATTTCCCCGAGGATTAGTGATGTCGAGCATCTCCTCATATACCTGTTGGCCATTTGCGTGTCTTCTCTGCAGAAATGTCTATTCAAGTCCTCTGTCCATTTCCTAATAAGGTTGTTTGTGTTTCAGCTACTGAGCCGCAGGAGTTCCCTATATATTTTGGATATGAATCTCTTATCGGATGCACGGTTTGCAAATATGTTCTCCCATTCCGTAAGGCTTCTTGTCACTTTATACAGACAATGGAATATTATTCAGCCTTAAAAAAGAAGGAAATTTGGAATACGTGACAGTATGGATGAATCTGAAGGACGTTACGCTGAGCGAAATAAGCCAGTCACAGAAGGACAAACACTGCATGATTCCACTTACATGAGATATTAAAACAGCTAACCTCACAGGAGCAGAGGAGGGAATGGAAGTTGCAAGGGGCCGGGGGGAGGGGAAATGGGGAGTCGTTATTTAATGGATGTTGAGTTGTGGTTATTCGAGACGAAGATCTCCTGTACGATATTGTACCTGTAGCCAGCGATACTGTATCATACACTTAAAACTTTGTTAAAAGGGTGGGTAGATCTCATGTTAAATGTTCTTATTGCAATGAAAGAAAAAAAACGGGGCAGGACTTCAGCGGGCTCTGCTCACTTCACACCAGCAGCACGTGAGCTTTCTGCGTTTCAGTTTTGCCAACCCCAGGCCCGCAGACCGGGCCCCCCCTCTGCCTCAGGATGGCCTGCTTCTCAGGGCCACACCTTAGGGGCTCTCAGGTTACCCTCCCGGCCGCTCGTAACGAGCAGATGGGCATCTGCGGTGTGCACGTGGACCGACCAGATTGGACCACTTTTCTATGCCACCCCTCCCCCAGGCTCAGGGCAATCAGAGGCCCGGATGCCAAGCCTGGTTTGGGGAGATTTTCTCCAGCAGGCTCCGTGAACCCCTTGCCCGCCCCCCACCTCTTCCTGGTCCTGGCAGCTGCATGGGGACCTCTAGACCCGCTAAGTGACGGGTCTTTAGGGGCAGGGGCCAGCTCCAAACTGCCTCTGGAAACAATTTCTTGCTTTACTTGGGGAGTCTGTGAAATTTTCTCTCCTGTCTCTCCGCTGCCTTTCTCTGCGGCTGTCCCCAGAGTTCAGCTTTCCCTCCTGCCCCAGCCCCCAGCCAGCTGCCGTGTGTGTGTGTGTGTGTGTGTGCGCGCGCGCACGCGCGTGTGCGTGAGTGTGTCAGACAGAGGTTGGCAGTGTCAACACCTCTCTCACTCTCTCTTCGACCTCTATCTCCCTGTCCTCTGTTCCTCCTGCAAGATCAGCCTCGGTCTACCATGGGTCAGCCAGCCGGCATGGCCGATGGCCCACCCTGGCCGGGGCACGGCCTCTGGTCCCTGAGAGATCCCGAGGTGGCTCGGACACGGTCCGGTGGGCTGCAGGCATGAGAGGTGGACACTGAAACCACAATGCCCGGGAGGGAGGGGTCCAAGCTCAGCAGAGGTGTGGGGCGCCCCGAGGGATTTAGGGCAGACATCGCTTCCATTCGGGAGACTCCGAGCGGGGAGTTACTCAAGCCTCGGTCCCTGAGTTTGTTCCGCGGTGGAACGCAAGGCCTCCCTTTCTCTCCTCCCTCACAGGGTTGTAGGGAGAACTGAAGAACGATGTTCGGTCCTGACACGGTGCCTGTTAGGGGGCCAGTGTCCTCACAGCCTCCGTCTGACAGATGTGTTTGCTCACAGTCGAGGACCCCGCGTCTTTCTTTCTTTCCACACGGCCCCTGCCTCCCCCTCCTCCAAGTCAAGCTAAATCTGTCTTCGATTTGCCTTCTGCCACAGGCACGACTTTCTGACATGCTGCCCCGTTGTGATCAGCTCCACCGTGACCTCCCCGAAGGCAGGGACTGTGTCAGGCTCACCTGTGTGGAACAGGAAGATCTGTCTCAACACGACCTGTGTTGCTGCTGTGTTTGTTTGTGCTTGCTTGTTCCTGAAGGCCCACAAGTCTTCCGGCTTTGTTTTTGCAGAACTTTTGGGTCATAGAACCGAGAACCACGTCACCAGGCCACCAGAGGGCCCCCTCCGACTTTGGTGCTGTGGACACCTGAGTTCATACTGGTGGCTCGCATCCGCTAGATCATCCCTCGGGCCGTGGATGGAGACAGAGGGCCGATCAAATCAGAGGGACAAACAGGACCAAGCCCCTAAACCCCAGAAGGGAGGGGGGCGGGGTACAGGAGCACTTCACTCCATCACAAAGGGCCACTCAGGAATAGGTGGCAATGGCCTGTCAATCAAGCTAAAGGAAACTGCTAGATAAAATTTGTTCTTCAAAAACAATAAAACGATACCTTCAAAACAATAGAACTGAAAATTCTGCATACAGGTACAGTTTTATATGACTAAAAAGCAGCCAAATACCAAAGATGACTGAGTTTAATTATCATCGCGTGTATCTGGGTGTCTGTTGATGGGTCAATAATGTTTGGATGAGAAGTAAAATAAAAATAGGTAAGTCACAAATCTTTATATATTTCCTGTAACATTTATTTTTGTCTTTATTTCAGCAAAATCACTGACACTGTCATTGTAATAATGATCTTCATATAAATTGGCTCTATGGACAGAAATAGTCTAAAAGATGAGTCTTGCTCATTTTTTATAAAATGCGGTCAAACATTTCTGAAACTGTAGTCCTGTGATTTAAGCTGCTTCCTCACTGCCATCTTCTCTCTCTGGGGACAGTCTCGTGTTTGCCTGGGATTTCAGTGCAGGCTACAGCCCAGCACCTTGTCCTGGGCCACCTTAGGGATCCTGCAGACCCCCTTCCACTCTGCCCAGCTGCCTTCTCGACCAACCGCATGCTTCATTCACTCTACACATTGTTGACAGCTTGGTATTTTTTAAAATTATGTTCGTTGTCAACATTCAAAAGTAGAAACATTTTCACATAAAACCCTGGTTATTTAGTTTCTCTTAAAACTTGAAAGCCAGCAAATCTGGGACACCTTTCTGCAAGGCCATATTCAAGCGAGGTTGGCAGGAGCTGAGGCAGAGGTTGTGTGTGTGTGGGTCCCCCACAGCCAATCATCAATTCTTCTAAAGTAAGAGAACCCCCAGTTTTGGTCTGTGCACATGGTCACTCAAGATATAAATGACATTCCTCTGCCTCTCTTGCAGCTAGGCACACCACGTGACTAGGTCTGGCCAATAGGGTATGAGCTGAAGAGATGTGTATAACTGGCATGTATAGCTGGAAGGTGGCGACACTGATAGGTGTCTTCAAACATCCAGAAGAAGACGACAGCCTAGGGATGGCAGGCCCACAATTTAGAAGAAGCCAGGGTCTCTGACAACTCGGTGAAGCAGAGCTACCTCCCCACTTCTATGCGAGCTCAAAATTCTAATCTCTATTTTGTCTAAGCCGCTGTTGCAGGCAGGCCACCCCTGGGTGCCCCCTGTAAGTGAGGCTCCACTCTCCAGTTCACCGCGGTCCCCACCACTCCTCATGCTTCCCCAATACCAAGGTCGGCTGACATCTGCTTCTGAACTTGTACTGTTACTTTTCCCCCTAATCCCTGCCTATTATCCACCTGGCCTCATAGGCATTTGAGTTTGAGACCCCATTGTCAACCCTCAAGGAAACGAAAGAGAAGACACATCATTTTCTGGTATTTTGGGGCTGCTCACTCCTCTTTTTCAGGAGATACTCTCAGTGACTCCGGGGCTCCCCCTTCTGGGGAAGCTAATTTTACTGACTCGTTGGTGCTTGCGGGCACCTTCTCACTCGAGAAAAACAAATTGGTAAATTTTATCTCTGGCAGTAAATGCGAAATGAAGGTTAACTGGGAGTCACGCGTTACAGACTCGTGACCAGCGTTCAGCGTGGTTCTTCGTGTCTGCTGGCCACCCGCACTGCTGCTCTGGAGGGGAGGGGGGCAGGTATCTAGAGAGAGCCAGGGGCGGGGCTTGGTCTTGGGGGTGTCTGGCCCCAAAGCCTGTGTGACTGACTCCCTCCTGTGCAGTCGGGAGATGCAGGGGCAGGAGCCAGCTGACAGCCAAAGTCCCAGTTGCAGTGACTGACATGGAGCATGGCCCACAGATAGTCACAAGCCCCCAAGGTACGTCTAGAATGGGCAAAAGGCCTTTATTTAGGATGCACATTTTCTATGGAAATGCTGATTAGTAGGTGGCCCTAAAGAAAATTTTGTCTGCAGGCTTCAAAAGGATTTTGCCAAAATCATGCTCAGCCCCATGAATGTTGGAGGGGACAGCAGAAGTCCTTTGTCACACTGAGCACACCAACTTAACTCCTCCTTGGGTCATGGGGACAGGAGC
>NW_011889148.1:535761-536860 GCF_000151845.1 Pteropus vampyrus
GTCCAACTTGAACGCATGGCCCTGGGCATTTCCTTCTGTTCTCTGTTCCTAGGGCCCGGTCTGACCTGTGTTTCTCTACAGATCTTTCTAGATCTTTCTAGAGCACAGATATGACCATGCTTAAAACCCCTGAGTGTATCCCATTTGGCCTCAGGATAGAGTCCCTGGTCGTCAGAATGGATTCCAGGGTCTTCCAGGGTCTTCCAGGGCCTCAGCTCCATCTAGATGGGGGACCCTTAGTTCCCCGAGGCACTTGCCTTCCTCCCCAGGCTGTCCCCATGTTCTCTCTCAGTCCCTTCTTTACACAGCTTGTCCTCAGGCCCAAGACCAGGAATGTCCTTCCGAGAGCTCCCCCTGCACCTTGGTGGTGGGAGGGCTCATCACCACCTTCCCTCTCCTTGTCTGTCACCTGAGGGCAGGAATGGGGACTTATTTTCCTGGTCATGGCAGCAGGTGTGCCATACTGTGGAATCAACGCAGAGAAGCAAACAGTAACTGGCAAAGTTACAGGAGACAGCACCGCCCGTCTTTAAGGAGATACTGGACATCTTCTTCCAGTAGATGCCAAAAGACATCGAGACCCCACGGGCACCCCGAAACCCGAAACCCACTTCCCAGCTTACTTTAGAGATGTTCAGTCCAGGCTGCCCGGGGAGGCCTCCGCCCACAGCCACTCGTGGGAGAAGCAGCTCCAGTCCTGAGGTGCTGGCAATGGAAAATTTGGGGAAATAGAAATCGAGTTCTCTGTGGAGAGACAGAAGTGGTTTGCTGTTGAGACCTCGAAAGGGTCTGTGCATGTCACGCACATCTCCGGCCTCCCCTCGGGCCTCCCTTCCGGCCTCTCCTCCGACCTCCCCTCGGGCTCTGCCCCCCCGGCCAGCCCCAGGACTGCAGCCTTCTCTGCCTCTGCCCCGCGCCTGGTCTTGCTGCTCCTGTGGCACCCCGTCTCCAAGGGAGAGAGCTTCCTAAAATGCACACTGTCCTCCATTCAACATCCGTGCTGGGCCCCCTCGCCTCCCTCCCTCAGCTCTGGCCCATCATGGGGCTGCCCAGGTTGGTAGGAGAGCTAGGACTAGAACCAGCCTCCAGACTCCTGGCC
>NW_011889148.1:538420-541627 GCF_000151845.1 Pteropus vampyrus
GGTTAAGGAGCAAGGCATACACCTGACTGGCTCTTTTGGAAAAAATAAAGGGTCTCTTGCTTTAGGGTTCTTCCTGCTCTAATCGATGCCTCCTGGACCTGCCAGAGGAGGGAACTTATGTGCCTTGATTCAGTGTTGCTTACAGGGTTACTCAAAGTGGAGATCACAGCCCTCCTGAAGCAGAATCACCTGTGCAGGGAAGTGGGGAGAGCTTCTTCAAATGCAGGGTCTCGGGTCCCTGACTTACCTGTCCCCGAAATCAGAATCTCCTGGGGGTGAATGCAGCTCCCCAGGGTGTTCTTACGTACACTGAAGTCGGAAAAGTCCTTCACTGAAAAATCTCATCAAGTGGCATTAAAATGGGACAGCTGATGAGTTCCCCATCACTTGAGATACTCAAGCAGAGGCATCAAGGATTCGGTGGCAGACACTGAGGAATGCCTCCTCTAACTAAGTCATCAGGGAAGGCTTCCGGATGCTGTGAGGAGCGAGGCCACGGTGTGGTCGGAGCCCTAGCCCCTAGCTCCCGGAAGGAGACGCCCTGTAGGACGCTCACTCCCTTACCTCTGAGAAGCACGTGATCCACCAGAACCGCTGCAGTTTCATTCTTGAGCTCCTCCACCCAGGCCCCCAGCGCCCCCTCTGTCCGCTTCGCTACATACTCATGGATGTGTTTCTGGGCCCCCGCCAGGTCCTGGGTGGCCCCTGGGCCCAGGCCGCTGAACCTGTGCTGGCCCACAGTCAGGAGGAGCTGGGGGTCCTGCACAGGGAGCCTGAGCAGCAGGTCCTGGAAGCCCTCCTGGATCTCGGCCTCGGACACCACGGTGAGGTTGAACCCCAGGCCCTCCAAGAGTCGGGCCCTGCTGGCTGCCGGGGCCCCAAGAAAGAGTGTGGCCAAGGCCAAAGAGATGCTTGCTGGGGAGAAGAGAATGTTCTTTCCGGGGGCGTCCGAAGCCAACCGTCTGTAGAGGTTGAAGGCAAAGTCTATGTTGCTCACAGAAAGTTTGTGGCAGGGCAGGGAGGGCCCGGAGGCGCTGTCCTGGGGGCTGCCGTCCATGGAGTCAGAATCTTCCCGGTTAACCGGGGCCAGACAGTGAACCACAGCCAGCAGCGCAGGGACCAGCAGCCACCACCGAGGGGCCTCCATCCTCTGGCGTCCTGGGTCTGGAAGCAAGGGCATGGAAAGACAGCAACGATGACAGCAGTGAGAGCAATCGCTGATCCTGTGGAGCGTCTGCTCTGTGCCTGTCGCTGTGCAAAGCCCTCCCCAGGCGCGGCCCTCCTTCATCCTCACCACAGTCCAACGAGGGAGGCACCGTTTTTACACCCCCCTTTGATAGATGAGAAATCGGAGGTCAAGCAGCTGGCAGGCGGTGGAGCCAGGACTTGAACCCAGAGCCTTGGGGGTGGGGATTCATGATGGGATGAGAGGGACACCCGAGCAGACACACACTGCCCACCCGCTGGGGGCGCCCTGGCTGCAGGATGGGCCATCCTGGGTTCTGGAGGCCGCCCTGCTCTCAAGTCAGCTGGGTCTTTTCCAGATGCTTCTGTGGCTTCAGGGGCCCCTCTGGCCTCTGGGGGTCAGGGGTGGGAAGCTCCACCGAGTCCCCTCCTTCCCACCCCTGCTGCTTCCTGCTCACGCTCAGAGAAGGCCTGTCCTCTGAGGATTCAGAGCCCCTCCTCCAGCTGACTCCTATTCACTGAGCCCGGCTGGGCCTGTTTCTCAGCCTGGCCTTGGCCTTGCGGAGAGCTCCTGAGGACAGAGGGGCAGGGAGCAGTCCTAGCGACCCGGGCTCGGCTCAGCCTCTGCGGCTACATAGGAGCCCAGCGACCTTCATCACGTTACTTTCCCTCTTGGGGTCTCCGCTTCTCTGAGGGGCGGTGCTAAGAAACTCCCATGTCACAGGGTTATAGAAACTCAAAGCGATGGTGTGCCACGCTGACGCTGCCCAGGGCCTGGGGTCGGCCCGGCCCCAGGAAGCCGCAGATATGACTCTCTGGGTGAAGCTGAGGCCTTCCCTCCGCCTCCTATGACCCAGCAGATCTCAGCAGACCCCAGGATTTATTTTAGTAAAGGCCTAAGCTGACTCTGGGCTCTACGGAGGAAGCCATTGTCATTCTTTTAAGAGATAAGATTTAAAAATTTGTTCGCATCCTGCTCGAGACCTGCAGTGACTCCCTTCACACCGAGAAGAATCCCCATATGCCTCGCACCCCTAAGAGGCCCCGCCGTGCACCTCTGACCATCCTTCCCCTCCCTCCCTCCGCTCTAACCCCTGGTATTCTTGCTATTCGAGAACTTAGCAAGCTCGATCCTGCCTCAGGACCTTTGCACTTGCCGGGGGCTGCCCAGAGCAGCCTTTCTCCAGCCTTTCCACCCCCCCTCCCCCACTTCACTCGGTTCTCTACTCGATGGTCGCCTCCTCAGACACCGCACACACTGGAGTGATATCATGCATTTGTCTGGCTTCTTCACTTGAAGGTAAGCTCCACGAAGACAGACGTTCTGTCTCTGTCATTCCCTGCTCAGTTCCTAGTGTTCAAAAGGGTCGCTCAGTCAGTGTTCGTTGAAAGAACAAATGTGCCATGGGCCACGGCTTGGAAAGCCTCGTCCCAGGCCTTTGGCTCTCCCCCTGGAGCACAAGCATGTCCCTGGTCCTCTGGGACCCTGTCTCGACAGGGAACCTTTCCTAGCTGCCCCTGCCACAACCCTCTTGGCCCCATTTGTCCACTCCGGGTAATCATTGACAGAATTAATCGCCATCACACCCCTCCCCCCATCCTGCCTCTGGTTTTCCATATGACCTTGGGCGGTCCTGGACCTTTCTAAACTTGTTCTCTTGTCTGTAAAGGGAAGAAGCAATGAAACTCAGTCTCAGTAAATATTTGTTCCATATCGTTTGTTTGTCGTCAGAGAACAGGCGGGTCTCCATTTGTCCATTTGCCGGGTAATTTGCTTTGGTGAATCTCTTGACTTTGATGAGAAGTTCATTCCCTTATTACATTTAACATTCGTTTGCTGAACAAATGTCGACTGAAAGTGTGTGGGGATTTGAACTAGCTGCTGGGGATGCAGGAAGGATGAGACACAGCTGCTCCCTCGGGGGCCTTGGGTTCACTGGGGACAGACACACAGAATTCACACAGAACAGTAGGAGCATTGTGGGTAGGTCCCAAACACCACAGAGCTTTTGAGCCAACAGG
>NW_011889148.1:544692-546395 GCF_000151845.1 Pteropus vampyrus
CCACCTTTCCCCTGACCCCCTCCCTGTCCCCGTGGTCCTGGGGTGACAACTGTCCTCTGGTCTCTCTGCCTGGTGAGCTGCCCTTCCTTAGCGGACCCCTTCAATGGGCATCACCTTTCTCTTTAGGCTCCATGGCCCTCATTTCAAGGGAACGCCTCCTCTTCAGAGCTCGTTTGCTCAGCCGAGGGGGCTGAATCCTGACAGCTTCCCTCCAGCCCAGAATTCTCTCTTGCACTTCTGAACAAATGCCTTCGCCGTCTCCTGGGAACCGCAGGGTTGGGGTGCGCCCAAATCTGAATGCGTCAACTTCCCCCCGCGACACGTCGCTCCTGCTGGCCGGTATGCTACCTTAGAGCATTCTTGGCCAGCACCAGGAGCCGAGCCCAGGTGTGGATTACTCTCCCTTCCTCTCCACCGGTTCACACCAGCTCTCATCACAGCCTTCGACTCGTCCCTGCTCTCCCTCTACAGCTGGGATCCATTGTGACCCCAGTGCCTGCAACAGCCCCTTCAATGCCCAGCTCACAGCCCCCCGCTTCCGCACAGCAGCCACGGTCATGCTTCTCATACGCAAATCCGCTTGTATCGACTCTCTGCTTAAACTCCTTTAAAGCTGCCTGTGGCTCTAAGGAGCCATTCCAGAATCCTGACTGAACCTCCAGGCCCCCAGGGGTCTGGCAGCCCCTCCACCTCGCAGCAGCAAATGCAGACACCTCCTCAGACGGGCTGGCACTGCTTCCCACACCTCTCCTGCCCCAGCTCGGCCGTCCTTGGGCTCCTGGGCTACTTTTCATAGGATGTGGCTTCACATCCTTGGCCACAAGGGCCCCTCTGGACATGTCCTTGCATTGTCATTCCTTTTGGAAAGTGGGGTGCAGAGGAGAGTGGCAGGCTGCCCAGTTACCCGCTTTTGTCCAGACTATTCTGTTTCTAGGATGCAGCGCAAGGCTCCCTGGTATTCTTGTCTCGTATTCTTGTCTCATATTTTCATCACGATTGCCCTATAGCTCTCGTTATTACCTGTTACCTCCTCCTGCTCCGCTGGGCACTGCACGCTAGCCAGGAACTTTTACCCCATTTTACCAGTGAAAAAAACTGAGGGAAGAGAGTTTTAATTATTTGCCCCATAGGCAGTAAAAGGTGGAGCATGGGATGGGGTCCACCGCTGATTTTACCCCAGAATCTTCCCCTGAATGCAGGGAGGTGGGGAAGGGTTGTAACCCAGCTCTCCTGGGCTTGGAGTCGTCCCAGGGAGGGCGATTGGATAATAAGAAATGCAGTTATGTATGCGAATTCGAGCTCATCCAAACGTCTGCCTGACCTTCATCGTTCAAGCTCCCAATGCAGAAGGGGAATTGTCCAAACTTTAAAGACTCATCTGAGTAACCACCAGGTTCTTGGCACCTGTGACTTCCGACAGGTCAGCCGGATTGATAAAGACCTGCTTCATGCCCAGCTGAGGGAGCATGTGTTCCAGATCATAGCCGCTAGAGATGGAAAACTTTGGCAGGTAAAGGTCATCTATTCATCTAGGAAATGAGAAAAATAAACGGACATCTGCTTGACTCAGTGCCCACCTACCACCCACCTCACGGTGTGGTCTGCCCTGGTTTCTCTCCAGCCACCCTCTGTTCACTGGCAATATGTATTCATTTCCCCTTCTTAATTCACAGATGATCCATTCACACCAGCAAGTGCCTACA
>NW_011889148.1:547415-551745 GCF_000151845.1 Pteropus vampyrus
CCTGCATCTTGCCCCTCAGAACTTGCGGGCTGAGGTTTGCATTTGCCAAGTTCCTGCTCATGGGACAGGCCGGGCACTGAACCAGTAGATCTGGGAAAAGGTCCTGTCCTGGATATGGCCCTTCTCGAAGGCTCGTCCCAGATGGCGGCCACGCCATTCTTTCAAGGTTATAGGAGAGCACGGTCTCAGAGCCCCAAGACAGCCAGGCTCCTCGGAGGCTGTCTTCCTGTGAAGGTGGCCACCAGGCGCATCTGGGCCCTCCCAGAGACCGAGTCCTTGGCTGGGCGGGGACAGAGCCCAGGTCAGAAACGCCTGGCGGTGTGCACAAGCAGAGAGATTTTCTGAGCATGCCCATGTCCCTTCAGGGAGGAAACTCAAGACCCTTAACTCTGGGAGCTGGGCAAGTTTGAGTCAGAATAAAAAGTGCCACTCTGGCTCAGACAGAGGGTGAATGGGCTCCTCTGCAGTTACGTCCTGGGATGACAAACTGTAATTTGGAAAACCCCAGAAGAAGACAATGTCTATAGGCAGGGTGGGGCCTTGGTGCCCATGCTCCCCGCTCACTCCCCTAAAAGGCGGAGGGCAGCCTCCTCTACACAGGTGGCTGAGCCAGGACAGCAACAGCCTGAAGGCTCAGAAGTGAAATTCATTTCTCTCCGAACCGCAAACCAGGCACTCACCTTCAGGGAAGACGTAATTCATCAGGACCATCGCTGCGTTAAGGTCAGCATGGTTGACCAACTCCACAGTATTCCCCCGGGCTTCCTCCTTCACAGTCATCGATGAGCTTTTCAGCAGGGGTGTAATTCTGGAAGTCGGTGGGGAAGGGCTCGGAGGCGTATGTCGCCTTGCCTTCCTGTCATCCCGAACTCGCCCAGCGGCTTCAGCTGCTCATCCATGAACATGGCGTTGCCCATGCTCAGCTGCAGCGAGCAGTTGGGTTGGCGGAGGCTACGCGGCAGGTGCCGGAAGACCCAGCGGATGTCTGCCTCGGGGACTGCCGTGAGGTTGGACTTGAGGCCTCCAAGGATCTCTGTCAGGGTGGTGCTGTGGGCCCCCAGCGACAGGAAGGCCGAGGCAATGGAGACATTCAGCGGGGAGAAGGTGACATTGCTGCTGGGGTTCTCGGAAGCCAACAGCTTGCAGAGGCTGAAGGCAAAGTCGCTGCGCTGGAGGCTGATCTGAGGTTGTCCACAGGTGTCCTGTTGCATTGTTCCCCCGATAATGTTCTCCTGGTCAAGCATGTCGCCCCGGAGGCCGTGGACAGTGGGGCAGAGCCCAGCCACCAGGAGTCCCAGAACCAGGAGAGATGACATCCCCTCTGCTCTCAACTCTGGGAAGCAGAGCTCCTTTAAGTCTCAGAGGGCCGGGTGGCATCCCGATCACCTCCCACTGCCCCCCACGTGACCTGTGTCCTGGTCTCGGCCTCCGCTGGTTTCGTGACGTCCCAAGGTCAGGCATTCTCCTGGGCACCCCACGTATATGATTACCATCTGTGCTCCCTGTCACTTTGTGTGATTACTGCCATTTTTCCTCAATGGAGAAATTGGGCACAGAGAGGTGAGGGGCTTGCTCAAGGTCACACAGCAAGCACGTGGAGGAGCAGGGCTGAGAAGCCCGGTTTTCTTGGCTTCTAGGTGGGGAAGCTAGTGATGAGTGTGAGGTGCTGTCCAATCAGGGCGCATCTTTCCTTCCCCTCCTGCTTGGTGAGCAGATACCCGTCAGAGAGGACTAGAAAGCACTTTTCCTTATACTCCTTGTCTACCCCACAAGTAGAACCCCGAGAAGGAGCCCTGGTCTCTCAATGACAAGTTGTGTGGTACCTGGTCACAATTAGGACTCATTGAGAGAGGGCACAGAAAGCGAAGCTGTAGCCCGATGGCCCTGATGAGGGTTGGTGCAAAGACCAAAGGAAGGTAGAATGTTCTTTTCGGCCTCTGCCGGGCTGACGGCTGCCAGTCATTTCTGCTATAAGCCCGGAAAGGGGAGAAAGCAGTGTGGGCTTCAGAGTCTCAGAGACCTGGACTGAGACTTCATTAGGCCGCTTGTGATGACAAGCAAGCGACTAAACCTCTCTGAACCTCAGTTCCTATCTCGATAAGCAGCTCGGGAGAGATAAATGATGTAAGTGCCTGGCTCCTAATAGACATTTTCTCCTGCTCCTCCGTGGAACTACGAGCCAGAGCTGTGATTCCATGGGGACAGGGGCTGGAGCCACTGCACTAAGGGAAGACCGGAGAGAGGCGGAGTTCAAAGCCTGTGACTGCACCGAACAGGATTATTTGCCTTCAGCCTCTGCCCACTCAGTCCCAGAGTGCAGAGGAGAGAAGAGCAGCTTGGGCGGTGGGGAGGGAGAGGAGGGGAGGGAGGGGATGGAGGGAAAGGGAGGGGAGGGACACAAGTTGATTTCCATCAGGAAGGCAGTGGAGCCACTTTTGGACAAGCTCGGGGACAAAAGCAGTTCAACTGCCTCATCTGCTCACTCTCTGGCTGATGTAACCATTTCTTTGGAAAAAGAGTTAAACTTTTTTTTTTTTCCCTCCAAAATTATTTCTGGAGATAAAGGCTTGTCTGTTTGGGCAAGTTGGCGGGCTGGCTCTGTTCCTGAGCAGCCTGTCTTTCCAGTTGCTGGACAGCAGCCTGCTTGTCTGCTTGGCTGGGGGCCTGGAGCCCCCGGGACAGCCCACACTGAGACCCTGTGGCCTCTGCCCAGAGGGACCCAGTGCATTAATTCTGTCTGCACCACCTCTGAGAGCAGCACCCTGCGCCAGGCAAGGGGTGACACCTCCTGCTCCTTGGGAGAGTTCTCGTCCTGAAGGTGGATGCACAGCAGAAAAGGGGGTACATAGCTGGCTCAAATCAGTATACAAGGGTCAGGGGGAAGAAATGACCCTAGACACCCTCGTGGCACTCCCATGCTTGCAGGTGTGAACACTCAGAGAGGAGACTGCCTTCAGAGGGCACCAGAACTGTCCCCAACTCTGGCACACCTCCTCCTGGCTCCCTGTTGTCACAGGTTCCACGGATCCAGGCCATGACCTAGAACCACCCTGGAGAAAGAATTCCCCTGCTCCCAGTATGCACCGCGTCGTGAATCACCTGCCCCAGAGGGCTGGATGTGCTTAGCGGGTTCCGAAGCTGCCGCCTGCCTGGAGCGCTGGAGTTCCCTGGGTGCTAATGCTGATTTGTCCCTGCAAAGAACTCCTCCCCTCGCTTGGGAAGTGTTGGCAGAGAAAACCAGGTGTTCTCTTCTCGGGCTGGAAATGCCCAAATGATCCTCTCTCGTAAGAGGGGCTCGTTAGATCCACTTGGATAACCCAGTGGCAGGAACAGCTAACATCCTGTCTCTTCGAAACAAAATCTTTCCCTTTTTAGTTTTTTCTTTTGTTTATGAAATACATCTTGATGAACATGTAAAAAACCCAGAAATATCACCAACTATTGTCCTTAAAAAAAAAAAAAAAGCCTTTGTTAGTTTTTTTCCTGTTTGTGAGATACTCATTAAGGACAATGTAAAAACCCCAAAAATATAGAGGACATTGACAAATGTTCCCAGGATTTTATCACCCAGGAAAGCCCCAGATGACATGTGTTGTATTTCTTATGTCATTTTTCTGTGATGTGCGTGTGTGTACATGTGTGTGATGTAAATCTCCGTACAGAAACTCAGATTTGTTTTTTTTTAAATGCAACACTCTGTTTTTCTAGAGCTCAATTTGCATTCGAATCACCTCTCCCCAGTTTGCAGAGATGGGAGCGTTACTCTGAAGGCCTCGAATGTATGGAGAATACATGTGTTGTGGGGGCCTCTGGTCTCCAGCACCGTCTGTTTAAGGGGGCTGGTTCCTCCTCATTTCTGACCTCGGGGTCCCCTCAGATCTCTGAGCTCATCCCAGGCTTTTCTTGGGCTCGTGGGAAAACCTTCCCCCGATCCCCAACAGTTGCAACCCTCTACCCACGACAACCTCTGACGAACTCCTGCGGGACCTCCACAGAGAGCACAGTCTGGAAACCACTGGGTTAGTAGCGAGGCAATGGCTTTGGCACCAGGTAGACCTGGATTCTGAATGTGTCACTCACCAACTGTGTGACCTCAAAAGATTTACTGGGAAACCATCGATCTTAATCTCTTACTCTCTGAAATGCAAGGAACACTTCCTTCACGGGGTGTTTCTAAAGGTCCTACTAAACGTAAGCTCTATTGGGAGAGGATTTTTGTTTGTTTGCTTTGTGTAGTGCTGCATCCTTAGAGTCCTTAGTAAATATTTGTTGACTATAAAGCACTGTGATGAACACATGGAGTTTGATTCCATCTTTCCTGAAATGATGA
>NW_011889148.1:552835-558866 GCF_000151845.1 Pteropus vampyrus
CCCACAAAATGAAGCAGAAAGAAAATTAGAGGCATACTGGTTTCTACAGTTTTGCTTCTGCCCACAAGGAAGAGAGTTTTGACACCCCTGCTATCCTCAAAGTGTGGTTTGGGGACCAGCAGCAGGGAGCTCGTTAGAAAGGCAAACGTACCTGAGACCTACTCATTCAGAATCAGCATCCTGATATGCTCCCCAGGAGATCCGTGTGCACCTGACAAGCTGAGGGGCACTGTCGTATAGGCTAAGCAGGTGAAGGGAAGCAAAATCTGTCACCCAAAATATGCCTCTTTGGCTACCCTTTCATAAGGGACATTTACATTGGTAAGGCAAATCTTCACTGTAAGGGCGTCTCCCTCTGTACCAGGGAGAGGACGATGACTAAACCTCTAGAGACTCTTATCAATGGAGAAGGCAATGACATACATCTGCATAACAATCGTACCCTCACTATTTACCCGTACTTCCTTCTCCCCTACACACACCTCCCATGACTGGCTCCATTCCCGCCAACATCTCCTTTTGTCTTTAGCTGAAGATGGTGGTGGCTCAGGCCATTTTGAGAAGTTTCTCAATTTTCCTGGGTATCTCCCATGTATACAGGAGGTATATATGTCATTAAACTTCTCTGAGTTTTTCTCCTGTCAATCTATCTCTTATTAGAGGGAGAGGGTCTTAGCCAAGAACCTAGAAAGGGAGAGAAAAAATTATTTTTCTCCCCTACACAGGATTTGGATCTCTCCTCTGCTTTCGCTCCCTGGGTTGACATTTTCTGCCTCTGCATAAAGCGGCTCCAAGTCTGGCTGTCTCAGAACACAGGGAGGGTCTGATCCAGGGCAGAGGCCAACTTCCTATCCAGAATAGGAAGGTGCAGCTGATTTTGAAAGATCAGCTACGCATGGACTTCACAGGCTCCCAAGGGCTTCCTCTGCATCACTCCTTCATCTATCCCTGCTTTAACCCCACAAATATTTGCAGAGCGATTTCTCATGCCAGGCGTTTAGGCACCGGGCATCTAGCAGGGAACGAAACACGTAATGACCCTGCTCTCAAGATGACACGTCTCTGCAGTTCTGTACCATCGCCCTTAATGGGAGGTGGGGACTACAATCCGGGGGTCTGTAAAGGGACAGATAGTAAAAGGACATGTGGCTTTCCGCCCTCTTCCCACTTCCTCTCCTCTCCCTCCCCTTCCTCGTCCCTCTGTTTTTCTTTTCTCATCTTTTTAGTAATCTTTTTAAAAAGGGAAAAAAAAATCATCCCTAGCTTCGAGATCTACAGAAACCACCCATGGGCTGAATTCGGCCAGCGGGGCCTGTGGTCAGTGACACGTGGAGTCCGGAAACGCACACAGGCACTGTCCGTCCTTCAGACCCGCCGCAGAGCTTCCGCCGTGCGTTGCAGCAGAGGTCGGGCTTTGGGTGGATTTCTCCGTCCCCTCTCGGCTCACCCCTCCCTCCCATCCTCCTTACGACTGCAGGAGCCCTTCCCACTGGAATCGTCTCTTTCTTTTCTCCCCGTCTTCTTCCTGCCTCTCTCTTGCCCCACCCTCATAGCCTCTTGATCCTAAAAATCCCTCTGCTTCCTTCCCCCGCCCGCCTCAGAGCCCCCCTCTTCTCTCGGATCCTGGGCAGGTTGTCAGACTGTCATTCATCGAGGGCCCATCAGCCTCCACGGGCAGCACATCTGCTAATGACCAGAGTCGGACATTGCCAGGACCACCTGCCTCTCTGTACAGCTCCAGTTCTGTATTATGTTGAAAACCTCTCTGTCCCTCCTTTCATTTAAGTATAATCACCAAGTCTCGGTGTGCGCCGGCCTCCATGGAGAAGACGAGGCTGAGAGAAACGAGCTCCGGTTCCTTCCAGAGAACTTTTTCCTGGACATGGAGGGGGCGGGGGTCATGGGAGGGGCCTTGCTCACTCCTCTGGCACACATACAGAGACTCTCTTTGTCTCTCTCTCTCTGTCTCAGTCTCTCTGTCTCTGTCTGTCTCTGTCTGTCTGTCTGTCTCACACAGACACACAGACACACACACACACACACACACACACACACACACACACTCTCTCTCTCCACTAGAAGCCATGTCCGAACAGCCCTGTGACTAGGCCCAGGTGCTAAGGATCCTGAGGCCTCTTGCCAACAGCCATCTAACGAGTGTGGACGTGGCATGCCAGCGCTTGTTAGGTCTTCGGGAATGGCAGCCCCGGCCCCTGACCTGTCTACAAGCTCACGAGAGACCCTGAGCCAGAACCAGCCAGCCCAGCCCTGAGAAACTGTGAGATAATAACTGCTCTTTGCTCCCGGCCGCAGACTTCTGGGATGACCGACTGGGATGTGGTAGCCTGACCCCAATCTGCATCGCTCGTTCACCAGGCTCTCAGGCTCGGGGGGGGGGGGGGTGGGACAGTAGCCAGAGACATGTGCGCACAGTATAAGCAAGCAGGTCAAAGTCACAGTACGTCGTGGGCCGCAGGGCTGACTCTTCAGTGACTGGGTGTTCCTTCGTCCCTCCCTGTTTTTAAGCAAATTTACCCATTCTTCCCACGCCCACACCGAGGCCCAGTCATGAGGATGATGCAATCACAGGCACGCTGTTTATGCTACGATCTCTCACCGCCACCTTCCGAGGGGGGGTCAGCGATTCCACTTTTCGTGCGAGGAAACCGAGGACAGAGCGCCGAGGCCAGCTCGCACGGTCCCCGGCGGCAGGAGCCCGGCTGGGATTCCCAGCCAGGCAGGCTCGGAGTCACATTCCCGCCCTCGCCAGGAAAGGCAGCGCCACTCCCGCTGACGGTGACCGGCCTGGCCTCGGAGACACATCGACCTTAGACGTCAGCAGCCCACGGAAGGAGGAGGCGTGGGACTCCAGCCCGAGGCTTTGCCCGGCTCCCCTACAGCAGAGCCTGTGGAAAGCCCTCCGCACAACGGTCCAGGCGACCCCGGCTTGCGAGCTGGTGATGCCGGCCGTTAGTCACCAGGGCAGTGGCAGGTGTCTGATTTTAGGGGACCAGGAGTGTGAAGGTGCCTGCGGGGCTCCCTGTTAACGTGGGTGCTGTAGGAGCGAGGACCTCGCACGCCCCCACTTGCTCCTGTGTCCCTGCGGGGCGGCCTTGTCTGGCGTCAGATGCTCTCCGCCACAGGGACTCGACTCTCCGCCACCGGGACTCGACTCTCCGCCACAGGGACTCGACTCTCCGCCACAGGGACTCGGCTCTCCACCAGCAGGATGGTCTCCGCCTGCCGCGTTTTTCTGTCACAGCAGTCACCTCCCACCTCGTACCTGGGGCGCTGCGGGGTTGTCCCTGTTTCATAGATATTTGACGACCAGAATTTGGACACCAGTGCCTTCTTGGTGACCGCTCACACTGATCACACCCTAAATAAAACCTCCTGCCCTTCTTCGCTACCCGCAGTCTCCCCAATCTCAGTAAATGGTGCCCCTAACTCCCCAGCTAGGCCAGGGAGCTGGGGACACCTTCCCCTCCCCCCACCCTCCCTCTTCCTTCTCTTTGTCTCTGCTGCTCACACTTTGGTCCCAGCCACTGAGCTGTCTGCACCCCACCTCCCACCTGCCACCAGCTCCCCAAACCTGCCAGTCTCCAGAACATCTTTAGGAATAGGGGCCGTCCAGGGCATTTCCCTCCTTAAAGTCCCCCACGGGCCTCCCAGTCCTTCCCCCGGCCCAGAAGGGCCCACGGGGTCTGGTCCCACCCACCTCCACAGCTGGGACATCAGCACTGCAGGGCCCCAAACACATTTCCTACAGCAGAGCTGTCGCTGCAGAGTCCATGGGGCCCTCGGCTTGTGCCAGGAGAAGGAAGGGTTTCAAGTCCCTTTACAAACAAGGGGACCTGTGGAAAACATTATGTCTCAGGCTTCAGTTTGATGTGATCAGGACGAATCGTCCTCGTCATACTCCCGGCTGCATCATACGTGCCAGGAAGACTTCCATGGTCCTTCCTGGCGGACCGGGCTGTCCCACTGGCCCAGACCTGTCCCCAATCCCCTTCCAGCAAGTAACCGTTGCCTGCTGTCCCCGTGACTGACTTCCCCTGCTCTCTGCAGTGAGGACCGTTGGCTTCTGACCATCCGGGAGGCTGCTTCTCACGCATCCTTGTTCCCTACAGAGAGAGCTGTTAGATTTGGCAAAAATTCCTCATAAGTCTTAGGATATACTTACACTAAAAAGTGACTCATTACCTGGAACTCATATTTCTCTGGGCGTCCTTTACCTTATCGGAGCCCACTCGCAGGGGGTGCTCAGGCTGCGCATGCTGGGAGTGCGGCGCGTGAGGAAAAGGGGAGTCTCGGGCAGCATCCTTAGGACTTGCAGAGGCCTGGAATCTTCTGGAGCCCCCCTCATGTCGCCCGTCCACTCATTCACCCATTTGTCAAGAGCTCACTTTGTTTGGGTCAAGGCCCGTGCACGGGGGGTGCAGAGGTGACTGAGCCTCACGGCTTTCGTGGTGTGTGAGAGACAGACACAAGAGGGATGGTGACTGTCCAGTGTGGAAAGTGACAGAGGGAGGCGTGGGGGGCGGTGGGAGCCCAGAGATGGGTCTGCGGAAGTCTGGAAGGCTCCACCAAGAGAGACACCTGGGCAGAATCGCGAGGAAGTGCCTGGGTGGGTGTGTTTGTTACCTTGCAATGATGAGCTGGAAACACGCCTGAAAGCAAAGAGCCTCTGGGGCTCTCAGCCCTGGAGTGTGCGGGTCTCCTGTCACTGAAGCTGGGCGGTGGCAGCTGCAGGCGGGTGCTGGCATAGCATTCTTGAAATGGATACCCCTGTGTTCACGTGGACTGTGACAGCAGATCCCAAGAGGACTTGTTCCAGGTCCTAGCCTCAATCATTCTGACTCCTGGGTTGGGGCCAGGAATATGCATATTGACAAGCTCTCCAAGTGATGCGCACCCCCGTTTGAGAAGCACGTGGAGGGTCAAAGCCTCTTCCTTGAGTAGTTTCCTCTAAACCCATGACACAGGCCCCGTCCTCACCACACCATTGTGCAGCCAGAGGAACAGACACATGTGTCTGCTCATGGGCACCTCGCTTGGCATGCCTTGGGGCAGAGGCGAGGACCCGGGTCTCCAGGCCCCCACTCGTGCATCTTTATTCCCATCCAGACCCACTCACCTTCACCCTCAGCTGCCGGCGTCCCTTCACCCTTGTGCAGGAAAATACACGTGCTTATGAAATCCACAAATAGTTCCCAGAAGCCTCCCTGGGAGAGACTGAGGTTGATGCATAGGCTCAGAGAGGAGAAGATTCTGGAGACACCTTCCGGCATACAATGAATGCTCAGCTCCTAGTGCAACTGGAAGCTGTGGTTGTATCCGCTGCTGAGCGCTGCCACTCTCCAGAAGGCTGACGTGCACGTGCGCGTGTGTCATGAGCAGCAGCGCAGACGCACGCAGGAGTGTTCTGTTGTCTGTGCTCCGTGTGACTCCACGGAAAATCACCATCGGGAGGGCGTGTGGATTCACGCTGGGTTCTCCCGGCCTTTATGTCTGTGACTGTTGTCACCTCGATGCCGCCAAGCTCCCACCCTGCTTCTGTGGGGAAAGATGGTCGCTCTGGGATGCCACTTGACAGAAAGCTGAAGGGGGTCACTGATGTCACCTGCTTACTGTCCCCAGACCCTTTCAGCAGGTGCTTCTCTTCCTCTTTACTAAATGAGACCATATATGCAAAGGTGTCAGGCATGCAGTAGGTGACATCCAAATGCTACCTAGCATGATCACTGCCATCGTCTTCCCCAGGACCCCGCACAGCATAATAGGTGCCAATAACAAAGCGATCCTCACAGGACACACTTTCCTCCCGCTGGGCCTTCACGAATGGGAGCAAAAGCTCTTCATAAATGATAAGGTTAGGCCTGTACTCTGCATGTTATGACTCTGCACATGCTTCTCTGTTGTGAGGTACCAACTCGTTGGTAAAGAAGGATCTGGTTGCGTTGCTATGGAAGCGACTCGCCCCCTCTGTCTCCTTGCATACTTTGTGCCTTTGCAATCAGCAGGCATTCTT
>NW_011889148.1:558916-560992 GCF_000151845.1 Pteropus vampyrus
GTGCTTATGAAATCCACAAATAGTTCCCAGAAGCCTCCCTGGGAGAGACTGAGGTTGATGCATAGGCTCAGAGAGGAGAAGATTCTGGAGACACCTTCCGGCATACAATGAATGCTCAGCTCCTAGTGCAACTGGAAGCTGTGGTTGTATCCGCTGCTGAGCGCTGCCACTCTCCAGAAGGCTGACGTGCACGTGCGCGTGTGTCATGAGCAGCAGCGCAGACGCACGCAGGAGTGTTCTGTTGTCTGTGCTCCGTGTGACTCCACGGAAAATCACCATCGGGAGGGCGTGTGGATTCACGCTGGGTTCTCCCGGCCTTTATGTCTGTGACTGTTGTCACCTCGATGCCGCCAAGCTCCCACCCTGCTTCTGTGGGGAAAGATGGTCGCTCTGGGATGCCACTTGACAGAAAGCTGAAGGGGGTCACTGATGTCACCTGCTTACTGTCCCCAGACCCTTTCAGCAGGTGCTTCTCTTCCTCTTTACTAAATGAGACCATATATGCAAAGGTGGCAGGCATGCAGTAGGTGACATCCAAATGCTACCTAGCATGATCACTGCCATCGTCTTCCCCAGGACCCCGCACAGCATAATAGGTGCCAATAAAAAAGCGATCCTCACAGGACACACTTTCCTCCCGCTGGGCCTTCACGAATGGGAGCAAAAGCTCTTCATAAATGATAAGGTTAGGCCTGTACTCTGCATGTTATGACTCTGCACATGCTTCTCTGTTGTGAGGTACCAACTCGTTGGTAAAGAAGGATCTGGTTGCGTTGCTATGGAAGCGACTCGCCCCCTCTGTCTCCTTGCATACTTTGTGCCTTTGCAATCAGCAGGCATTCTTTCATGTGAGTGCTATTTTTATAACACTATTAGATTCATTTGAAATTTAATACAAAACATTGTGCTAACAATAGGAAAGCTTTCTGCTAACTCCTAATTTCTTAAGAATTGTCTCACATAATCCAGCTCCCTCCCTTTACCGTATGTTTATTCAGGTTTCCCCAATGCCCCAGAAAGGAAAGAATCCTCATGTTTTCAAGGATGGATGTGATATGCTGTCTTTGTCACTTCATAGACTGAATTCCCCATACCCAAGTCTTACTTGAAGGAGAGATGCGATTTAATCCTAATTTTGGAAAATAAAAACTCAGCCATAAAAAAAAAAAAAAAAAAAAAAAAACGCAGCTAGTGAACTAACGCCCAGTTCAGTCCCGCTTGTCCCTCAGACCCCTGGACCCCCAGCGGCCAGTCTCCCCAAGTGTCTCTCTTTGTGCCCCGTTCTCGTCCTTAACTGACCTCCCGCTTCTGCCTTTGAACCCCCCACCCCGCTCCTATCCCTTCGTCAGCTTTTTTGTTTTAAACATTTTATTTAAAGAAAAAAAAAACCAATCTTTTATTTTGAAACCATTTCGGATCTGCGGAAAAGCTGTATTGACAGCACAGAGTTCCCATGACGTAAGCACGATTCCTTTATCCAAATACGAAACGCACGTCGGGATGGTGCAGACTTATTAGGGTTTCACCAGTGTTTCCACGAATGTCCTTTTTATGTTCCAGGATCTCATCCAAGAAGCCACATTACATTCAGGTTCCACGTTTCCTTTGCCTCCTCTGGCCTGTGGCAGTTTCTCGGTTGTCTTAGCTTTATTAATTTAAATATTATGGAGAGACTGTGTGGCTTACAAACAGAAGACACTTATTTCCTCACAGTTCCGGAGGCTGGAAGTTTGAGATCAAGGTGCCAGCGTGGTTGGGGGAGGGCCCTCTTCCAAGTCACAGACTTCTGGTTGTGTCCTCGTGGGGCAGGAAGGGCGGAGTCTCTTTCGTAAGGGCACTAATTCCATTCGTGAGGGCTCCACCCTCATGAGCTAATCTACTCACAGAAGCAAGAGTAAGTCCAGCTCACATTCCACAGCGCTCATCGTCAACCGACATGCGATGCACCTCACGTTTCTGTTTTATCCTTGGTTGTTCCATTTTATGGTCGCCCCACACTAGACTGTCAGTCTCGGGGCACAGATTTCTGTTGTTTTCTTCCTTTATCTGTAGCATCTGGAACGATGCCAGTTACAC
>NW_011889148.1:562242-564453 GCF_000151845.1 Pteropus vampyrus
TTATGGTCGCCCCACACTAGACTGTCAGTCTCGGGGCACAGATTTCTGTTGTTTTCTTCCTTTATCTGTAGCATCTGGAACGATGCCAGTTACACAGCGGATATTTAATAAACATCTGTGGATACATGTTGTCCGTCACCACGATGTGTCACCCTATGTTTATTTGTTTGTTTACCCGGTTATTGCCAAGGCTTGTGTCTGCTGGGCTTACCCTTGTACCTTCGGACTAGCTCCATGCCTGCGTCCTCGTAGGCACCCCATCAACAACGGCCTTTGGATGGATGAGCTAAATAAGCAGGTGTGAACCAGCCATGGCTGTTCAGTGGGTGGGAAGCATTTCCCTGGAGGCCGAGGTCATTCTTTCTGGTCTGGGTCCCTGTAGGGAGAGGCAGGGGAGAAGTCCTGGCTCTGGCATTGTTCCTCTGTGTGCTGGGGCCATGGAGCTCATAAAAGGAGCTTCTGAGGGTTAATGAGGTCAGAGGGATATAAAAATGGGTTTCTAAGAACAAGAATGAACTTGGTAAAAGCTGCAGGAACTCAAAGATGGGGTGACTAGTATGAGTTAAATTGTGTTGCCTCAAACTCCTATTTTGAAGCCCTAACCCCCGGGGCCTCAGAATGTGACTGTGTTTGGAGACAGGGTCTTGAAAGTGGTGATTCTGTTAAAATGAGGTCACCGGTTGGGTCCTCATCCAATATGGCTGGTGGAGATTGAGAGATGACGAGAGGAGGGTCGGATGCAGGCGCACGCAGGAGGGCTGTGTGAGGACACAGAGCAGGTGGCCATCTGCAAGCCAAGGAGAGAGGCTTCAGAATGAACCAACCCTGCCAACACCTTGATCTTGAACTTCCAGCCTCCAGGACTGTAAGATAAATTTCGGTGGGTAAGCCTCCCAGTCTGGGGTGCTTGGTTACGGCAGACCTAGTAAGCTAATACAGCGGCTAAGAAAGCGTCCTGAGGGGTGACAGTCACACCTATACGTGCAGGTGCCCTGCAGACTCATTCCCTTTGCACTGGTTGGGATGGATGAGGTCAATCCGAGGAGGGGCTGGAGGAGCGGATGGACATGAGCGCCCCCTAGACGGTGGAGTGGAGGCACTGATTGATGTGCGGATGGGACAGTGAGGGACAAGAAGGGGCCCAGGGGATGCTCAGGGTGTGGCGTGGATGGCCACACTACCCTGAAATTGGGATGAGCAAGAACAGACCAAACACCACTGTGTTCAGGGTCCCTGTCAGTGGACCGCGAGTGCCCTCGCTCCCCTGCTCTCCCTCACACGCCCCGCGCCGGTCCAGGCCGGTCTCTGTGATTGCCCGCACTCATCCCCGCTCACTCGACTGCACGCTCCTCAAGCCCTTCCCTCTGCCTCGACGTCCCGTCTGCTGTCTGTTGACGTCCTACTTATTCTTCAAGTCCAGCTCAAAGCCACCTCCCCCATGAAAGCTTTACCTGACCTCTCAGAATTTAACTCCCTCTCTTTTCTCCTTCCTTCTTTCTGAGCTGTTATACTGCCTCATTCATCCCAGGATCGTGTGACAACTGAGTTATGCGGCCTGCGAGGACACCCGACAGGGCACTTCTGTGCGCGACACGCAGCCTAGGCTCATGAGTCAGCACCTGGAGCCCATCTCAATCTCACACTAGCTACTTTGTGACCATTTGCCCAGTGAACTTTAGACAGTGTTGGACCTTGGGCTTACACACATCATGCAGGCAGAGCCTCCCCCTGACCTTGGGCTGGCCGGGTAAACACTGAGAGAAATATTTGCCAAAACAGATGAGGCATTTCACAAGGGAAAGGCATGTAGGAGCGGGTCTGACCCTCCGAAAAGCCCAATCTTGTTGAGTTCAAATCACAAATGCAGACAAGCTGTCTGGGCTGGTTTGCAGCCATCTGCCCTGCCATCAGCCAACACATGTGCTGTCTGGTTCCCAGAGCCTAGGCCTCACTGTCATGAGCTGAGGAGCTGTGGGCAAGCATTTATGTTTCCCTTTGTAGAATGGGTACAACTGACATACCATGCAGGGTTGTTGAGGGATTAATGAGGTCACACATGTGAAGTGTCCCCCCGGGCTGGCACATAGGTGCTCAGTACTTCGGGAGATGATCAAAGCTTGGGGTTCTGACCTTGCTACTTTGAAGAGGCACCTTCTGTGATATAGTCTAGACTCTGAGACCAGAGTGGTGGGAGCAGCCTCATGAAAAGCA
>NW_011889148.1:564503-577365 GCF_000151845.1 Pteropus vampyrus
AATATTTGCCAAAACAGATGAGGCATTTCACAAGGGAAAGGCATGTAGGAGCGGGTCTGACCCTCCGAAAAGCCCAATCTTGTTGAGTTCAAATCGCAAATGCAGACAAGCTGTCTGGGCTGGTTTGCAGCCATCTGCCCTGCCATCAGCCAACACATGTGCTGTCTGGTTCCCAGAGCCTAGGCCTCACACTGTCATGAGCTGAGGAGCTGTGGGCAAGCATTTATGTTTCCCTTTGTAAAATGGGTACAACTGATATACCATGCAGGGTTGTTGAGGGATTAATGAGGTCACACATGTGAAGTGTCCCCCCGGGCTGGCACATAGGTGCTCAGTACTTTGGGAGATGGTCAAAACTTGGGGTTCTGACCTTGCTACTTTGAAGAGGCACCTTCTGTGATATAGTCTAGACTCTGAGACCAGAGTGGTGGGAGCAGCCTCATGAAAAGCAAGCTAGGCACACATAGGTTGCAGTGGGTGGATGTTCAGGGCGTCAGAGGTGGGGGCAGCTAGTTACAGGGCAGTTTGAGACTGAGAAAGGGCTCATTTGCTTATTCATTGACCCTTTAGAGGGTCTGATCCCCTTTCATTTAATAGACAAGGAAAAGAGAGTGAGTCCACCTGGATCACAGGGGAGCTTCCAGATGAGATGCACCTGACCCAGGCTTCTGTGTCCCCAGCATGCCTCCCCTGCATCAGGGCACAGGGCTGACGGTGTGGGCCTGGGGCCACAATCTGCGCTCAAATCCTGCCTCCACCCCTCAGGAGCTGTGTGACTGCGTAAGCTGTCTGCTCTTGCAAGTACCACCTTCCCCATCTACAAAAGGGAGATAAGAGTGCCTGCTCCCGAAGGGGTACTGCGAGGGGTAAATGCAGCAATCCAGGTGACGTGCCCAGCACCTGGCCTGGCGCATGATAATCTGTTGATATCACTATTCCCAGAGCTACTTCTTAAGGACAATGGCGCCCAGCGTTTGCAACATGCTTTATTGTTATGGCTGACGCTAAAATTCATGGCTAGCCATCCGTGTCTTTGATTGACACTGCACTATTTGCAACAGGCCCCCATTTTCCCAGCCACGGCCAAGCCTATGAGATGGTACAGCCCCGTGATGGGTCATTTCAACCCTGCCGTCCACTTGCTTTTCTTAAATGATGAGTGGCACTCGAATGTATTGAAATCAACTGTGATTGGCAGGTAACGCCCTAGCTTTTTAATATGATTGCAAAAATCCTTCGATCCTTGGCCTGATCCTTCAGTGTGTATGTGGGGGAACCAAAGTCCAGAAAAGGACAGTTACCCCAATGTCACAGCGGTTAGCTGGGACAGAAGCCCTGTTCCAGACCCCTTTTCCAATGTTCTTTCCAGACCGTGATGAATTGGTAGCTGGTATTGCTGACAAGTGGGGGACTAGGCTTAGAAATATACTTCCCAGTAGAAATGTCTACTGGAACAACCTTTTTGTAGAGTTTTGTGGCACTGGGCTGGGAATCAGGGGCCTGGCTTCTGGGCTTCTCTCTGCCACTAACATACTGTGTGACCTTGGGCAGGTGAACCAAACTCTTTGGGCCTCAGTGGTAATCTCTACTGATGAAAGGTGAGGGCAAGACCAAAAATGTTCAAGGTTCTTCAAGGCACCTGTGTCTTGCAATTGTGTGAAAAGAAGCAATCATCAATTACCAATGTTAGTATTATTAATTGTGAAAGTCTCATTAGTCAACTAAACCTGCACAGATCACTAGCTCTCAGCAGGTAGATGGCCATTGTGCACCTTCATCTTCCAGCTGGGAGGCCCATGGCCTTTCAGGAGAAAGCCCCACCTCAGGGGCGGGTCACTTTGCCCAAGAAGAGGATGTTCTCAGTATTCTCCACAATGAACATCAGAAAGGGTCTGTTGAACATTATCCTTTGGGAGGCCATTAGGGCCGACCTAAACGCGAAGGCCACCCCCGTGGCTGCAGCCGCTTTGGTTCCTGACTCGTCCACCTCCACGACGGCTTTGTGCATCATCTGCAGGGGAGACACCAGACACCACCAAGTCACCAAGGGCTGGGAGATGCCATCACGGGAAATGGCAAAGCTTCTGCCTGTGGCATCACTGTCAAAGTCTCTGTGTAACTGAGCCTTGAAGCAGATGGGAAGTGACATGTACACATAGGTCTTTCATTGAATTCTAAATGGCATGTCACAGTGAGAATGTGACTCTCTGATTTTATAGAGAGAAAGAAGGCTCAGAGAGGTCAAGTGACTGTTGGAAGTCACATAGCTCGTGAGTGAAGAAGCTACCGCTTGATTTTTAGTTTTGATTGCTTAATACAGGGCTCCTGCCACCGACGCAGTGCTGCATATGGCTTCCCCATTGCACAAAGGCTGTAAGACACAGAGTAAACACTTTGCTTCATGAGGGAAAAGGAGAGAGAGAGAGAGGGAGGGGGAGAGAGAGAGAGAGAGAGAGAGAGGAGAGAGAGAGAGAGGAACATGGAATGGAACGGAACGGAATGGAATGGAACGGAACGGATTGGAATGGAACGGAATGGATTGGAATGGAACGGAATGGAATGGAATGGAACAGAATGGAACGGAACGGAATGGAACGGAATGGAACGGAATGGATAGCCATCTCGGGAGCTTCTGGGCTCACCTCAGACACCTGGATGTTGGAGTGGTTGGTGAGACCGGTCAGGTCAGCATGGGAGGTGAAGATGTCTCTGATCCCCAGCTTGGGGAGGACTTTCTCCAGCTGATAAGAGCTCTCAATGGAGAACTTGGGAAGGTAAAGCAGGAGCTTCCTGGAAAGAGATGAGGACCTTCTTTAGACTCTTCCCGAACCTTGGCTCACTGGGCTCATGTTCCTATCATCTCCCCTCAGCTTCATAATGACCCTGCAGCCCTTTCCTAGAGTAGAGCCCACCTTCCTCTGGATTGGGACTTGGGCTGCCCCAGAGGTCACGGTCCACTCTGATGGCACCCCTAGGAAAGCAGGCTTCCAGCCCCGTTCCGTGCAGCTGGGCCAGGCCCCAGGGGACTGGGACTCCACCTGATGTCTCTGAGCTTAGAGGCAGCTCCTAGGCTGGGCGAGTCCTTCCCACCCCCTCTGAGTGGCCCTCGGGGACATGAATCTCCTCGGGGGTATGTAGGGTTAGGTCGTTCCTGGTGTACCTCTTCGTGAACATCTTGAGCCACTTCCTCAGTGTCTCCTGGTTCAGTCCAGCCTCCACTTTCCTCATCTTGCCCTCGCCGGGGAGAATGAAGAAAGCAGTGGCATTCCCTTGGTAGGGGACCCCCACCACCTTGCAGGCGAGGCTCGGGTCCTGGAGGTAGAGAAACTGATCCTCACATCTCATCATCGGCACCTGCACCACCGTCTCTGACGTCACGTGGAAGGCATGCTTTTGGGTGCTTTTGCTGTCGAAGCTTGTCTCCCACTTAGCTAAACATGGACACAAACAAGAAAGGAGAAATTCTCAGGCACGAATGAAAAAGGCAGAGACAGGAAACCTATTAAACCGAGATCGTCCTCCTCAGAGCAGCCTCGTTGGTAGCAGGGACTGTTGAACCCCTGAAACCGCTTTATACCTTTAAGGATATGCTTAAACTTTTCGTGGGGTTCCTGCAACATTTGCTAAACCGGGAGGTTGGTTTTCACATCTTCAAAGGGCCTTAACCTTTAATGGTGTTGGTTTGACTCTCTGACATCACTGAAAGTCAGACGTACGGGTGAAGAGGGCAGAATATGTGGGTGGCTGATAAAGCTACACTACATCTGGGTGAGCTATTCTGTCTTTTACTCTTTTCCCGACATTGGATTTTGATCTGAGTTTGGGAGAGAGGTTCTTAAGGTTCCCGGAAATACACGATTTTCCTGCTGGGAATTCTTTAATTATGCTCCCCACTCTGTCTCCCATGGGACTTCTCGATCAAAATGATCCAAGGAATTCTTTCCATCTTCTTCATAGCTATCAAATGGTGACCCCTTCCCAATACCCCGCTGAGCTTATTGCACAGTTGTCCTATGCAGCCTGGTATCATGGGGAGAGCCCAGGACTAGGGGACAAGAAATCTTAGAGTCCATCTGGGGATAAGGGAGTGATGAGAAATGTCCTCTAAGGCCCACAGTCCTGCCCCGAGTGGCCATAGTGTCAGTTTCTCTGGCACGGTGGCCATGACAAACTCTCTCTTCAGAACCGGTGTGGAACCTGTGTCCCCAGGGGCCCAAAGACAGAAAGCGGCTCTTTCCCAGTGAAGGAAACCACATTCGGGCTGGTTAACATCGCCCTGCACAGTGAGAAGGCACCACCTCGCCCGTGACTGCCTGTCGGCTTCACTCTGTCCCTAGGCACCAGAAAAGACGATATCTACCCCTTTATGTGCATGGGGATTGGGTATTCTTTTAACAAAAGCAGCTGAAGAGAAAGAGAAAGTTCAAGTTTGAGCCCAAGGGTCTTACTTACCTTTAAAGAAAATGTAATTCACCATGACCATGACCTCGGTGCCGTCGAGGCTCTTAACCAAGTCCACAATCTTGCCTTCGGTTTGCTTCGCCACGTAATCGTTGATCTGCTTCCGGGCCGCCTGAGGGTCCCCAAAGTCGGTGGGAAAAGTGTCTGCCAGGTACAGTGTCCTCACGGCACTCGTGAAGGCATCGTGGATGTGCACCGTGGACTTGACGAACAGGGCGTTGCCGAGGCTCAGCTGGAGGTACTCTCTGGGCTGGCTGAGCTCCTGAAGCAGCTGATGGAAGACCCTGTGGACCTCCTCCTCCGGGCCCCCCTGCAGGGCGAAGCCCAGGCCCTCCAGGATCTGTGCCTTTGTGTTGGATCCAGTCCCCAGGGCGATCATGCCCAGGGTCACGGAGATGCTCAGAGGGGAGAAGATGATGTTTTGGTTGGGGTTGGCTGCCAACAAGGCCCTGAGGAGGTCGAAGGTAAATTCCCTGTTACTGGGGGCTGCTGTGGTGGCGACAGGCAGCTCCCTGACTCTCTTCTTTGCCGCCCGAGGGTGGTGGTGGCGGAGGCTGGCCACCTGCGGGCTGAGGAGTACCAGGCACAGGAGGAGGCAGCACTGCATGGTGGCTGCCCCTGGTTCTGGAAGGGAGAGTGAGGAGATGTCGTCAGGGGTGTGCACAGCCAGCGGCATCTCTCGGAGACAAGACTGACATCCCAGAGAGCCGTCACCACCCACGGTACCACATCAACGAGAGAGGATGAACCATGAGGTTGACAGTGTGGGTTTAAAGAGAGCAGCGAGGCCTCGAGGACAGAGACTTGGGGACGTGGACATCTAAGGGCAGCGAGAGGAAGAAGTCAGAGGGGTGTGGACCCAAGGTGGGGACGGTCCACCGGGGCAAGAACTCTTCCCTCTCATTCACGTCGAGGTCCACATTGCAGGCGTCTAGGACGTGGGGTGAAGAACGCTTGTTCTGCCTGGTCAGTACCTCTGAGGCTCCTGGGGAACTAGCAGTCTGCTTCCGTGCGTGACCTCTGCCCCTCACTCTGGTCCCCGAGTGCAGCATTTGCAAGGCCTCATGGTCCTCCTGTGAATTCAGACCAGCTACCCCCCATGGGGCCCGCAGCACTTCTGGATTTGTCTTTGTTCACTCAGCAAATACATACTGAGCATCTACTATGTGGCAGGCAGGGTGCCGGGCCCCTGAGACTCATCGGTGGACACACGGATGCCAATCAGTCTCCTCCTCCTTCTCCCAGGGCCTCCTCCAGGCCCCTGCAAGGCCACCTTGTCCCTCCTCACAGGCATCTTCCCCTCAAGGGAATCGCACCCTTACTGTGAGCACCCGACATTCCCTCTTCTTTTGTGATGGCCTGAATTTAAATGTTGAAGCCCTAACCCCCAAGACCTCAGAATGAGACCATATTTGGACATAGGGTCTTTAAAGAGGTGATTAAATTAAAATGAAGTCATATGGCTGGGCCCTGATCTCATCTGACTGGTTCTCGTATAAGAGATGAGGACATGAACACACGCAGAATAAAGACCACACAGGGAGGAGCTGGCCATCTACAAGCCGAAACGAGAGGCTTTAGAGGACCCAGCCCTACGGACACCTTGATCTTGGACTTCCGGACCCCAGGACGGTGAGACGTAAATGTCTGGTGTTGGAGGCTCCAGTCAGCCCCTCGCCCCTTCCCATCCCCCAGTGGGGAGCCCCTCACCTTTTATCTCTCTATGGCCTCTTGGGGGGACCCTGGGAAAGGTCTTTCATTACTCAGGCCTTGTCCTCTGCCTTCAGTCCTTCCTCCCCTTCCTCCCTCATGCCCATCTACCCGGACCCCTCGTCTCCAACCAGAAACCCTCCCTGAGCCCCGGCCTCCCCAAGTCCCCCCTCCACCCCCTGTAAAGAGCCCAGAGTCTACAGCCACCTAGGATTGAATCTTGGTGCCGCTACTTCCTCCAAGTGTGATTTGAGGCAAGTCAGTTACACCCCGGGCCACTGTCCCCGACCCGTACAATGTGGTAACAATAGTACCTGCACGGGGTCGGGGTGGGGTGGCTGGGGGCTTTCACGAGTCAACATACGTGAAGTGCTTGGAACGGTGCCCGGTGCAGACCTGGTGCCGTCGAAGTGTGAGCTGTCGATGTGGCAGCGTCTGGCCGAAGGCCCATGGGAGACCCCCATTTCCTCAGCCATGCCGTGGGGTACACGCTTCACACACACTCTCGTGTGAGCTTGGCAGCAGTCACACAACTGAGTCCCAAGTTGCTGAGCAGCAGACGGACTCTTGGCGAAAGCTCTTGCTTGTGCGACTTCTCTTTAGCCTGGCATCTCCCCCGACGGACGCCATGTCATCAGGCCCCCGGCCCCAAGTGACCTACTCAAAACCAAACTCCAAAGGGCCCCAAAAGCTGCTTTGAACAGTGCTTGAAGAGTGGCCCTCTGCAGGTGAGGTTGGGGGGCCGGGGGATTGGGGTGCAGAGAAATACCAGTGAGCTTGGGACTCAGGCTGCCCTGGGCTGCAATCCTGTCTTTGAGCAAAACTGAGTGACTCGAACAGGTCGCACTTATCGTCCCTGGCCTCCAAATTGCACCTGAGCTCACAAAGGAGGCACATTTAGAATGTTCTGTATGCAGAATCTCCAGCTACCCAGAACCAAATATGGCAGCCTCGGCAGTCACCGTGCCCATGGGAGGCCCGGGCACGTGGCCGGCATCCGCTGTTAGGTGTGGCGCTGTCCTCATGCTGTCCTCTCTCAGCCTCACACCCGCCCACGGAGGTAAGTTCTACGGCTGGCTCCATTTTACAGGTGGGTGATCTGAGGCTCGAGGGGTTGAGCCACTTGCTAACAGTGGCAAAGCTTGAGCTCAGATCCAGTCCTGATTTTCAAAGCCCACACTCTAAATCACCGCACCATTTGGCTTCCCCAGACCCCTGGTCCTCCATTTTTGGGTCACAGCCTCCCGATTTTGTGTTCCCGGTGCCTAATCTGCAGATAATTAAGAAACATGGTCTGGCCTTCCCGTGCCGACATTCCCTTCCTGTTCCTGAGAGTTGCCTTCAAGGAGGCCTTTTATAAAGGCCATGGCGGGTAGTTTAATCTCTGTGTCCTTTAAACTAATCAGTTGCCCAGCACAGCGCGGTCCCTCCTGCCAAGTGCTAGAACCGTCAGTGCATCAGGATGCTGCTGAAGGAACAATTCGGCTCGACCCCCCACCCCCACCCCGCCGATTAGCACTGAGCTGAAAATGAACCAAAAGAAAGTCCTTCAAAGAAAAGCTACAGATGTGGAGGGGGCTTCCTGCTTGGATGGGGCCCAGAGGCAGCTGACTGGGGAGCGGGAGTGAGGAGGGTTCTGGCCTCCCATCTCCCATCCTCCCACCTGGTGATCTGGGCCAGCCCTTCCCCAATCCTAGCCTCAGCTTACCTATAAACTGCCAGCAGTCTGTCACATGTCATAGCCAGTAACCCTCCTCCCGATCACTGTCCCCATCCCCCGAACACCAGAGATCTGATGGGCCAAAGCCACTTGGCCAAGTCCCCACCGGGACTTTCTGAGGAGCAGGTCTCTTTGGAGAGGTCCCCAACTTCACTCGGGCTGTCCTGGGCTGCAGGTGTGGGACACAGAAATATTGCTGCATTCAAGCCCTCTCTCTCTCTTTTATTAAAGCCCCTGTTAATTAAGGACCTATTAAGTAGCTCTATAGATATTACCACATCTAATCTTCACCAAAAGTAAGCATCATTAATCCCACTTTACAGACGAATAAACTGAGGCTCAACAAAATGGACTTGCTTGTCCTAGCCAGTGAGTAATGAAACTGGATTAAAATCCAGATTCCTCTGCTGGTGGTCACGCTGCCTCTTGGCTCCCTTTATGGCCCTGAGGAAGGACACCTCGTTCCATCTCCCTTGTAGCTCCTGGTACCTATCCCTGGGTCTCTCTCTAGTTGTTCATCTGCCTTAGCTCATTTATAGCTCTTTGCAGTAACACAGAGCTGGTATCGTTATCGTAATAGTACAGAAGAAGAAACAGAGGGTCAGAGAGGTCACTTCGAAGAATGTGGAGGCCTCGGGGTGCTCATTTCATGCTCCCAGCTTCAAAGCCCAGATTTTGCCATGACACTTCTGGTCCTCTGGTGGCAACACACAGTGTTGACAGAGTTTTGGGCCAACTTTGAGTCAGGGGTCTTTGAGTCTGCTCCAGGGCCTGGGAGCCTGGCACTCAGGTGACCAGCACCCAAAGGGTGCCAGCAGAGCCTGACCTGACTGATTCTCTCCTGGGTCCCTGAAGCTAGTGTTTCTGCAGAAATGCCCCCACTTGTCCAAGGGACGAGAGCAGAACAATCAAGCTCACCTGGCATCCTAGGCCAAAGCGACTTGTGGCAGCTGGGCGTGGGCAGGAGGTGGGCAGCCCTCCTACCGATCCATGGACTCAAAATCTACAGGTGTTTATTCCAAATATCAGGCAACAAAGTCCCAGCCAGGACAATTTTGGACCGAGCTGTGGGAGGTGTGTGGCTGAGGAGGGTCTGTCTATGATCTGCTAATTACAGAAGAAGGTGTAAGAGAGCGTCCAAGCAGAGGGGAAAGAACAAAATCCCAGCTTTCCTTGGGTCCTGAAGACTCAGGGGCAGAGCCTCCTGGGAGCAGCGACCTAGGGAGCCTCCCTGACCAACATCTCCATCTCTAGATCATCTGCAAGGCTGGCCAGTTTCTAGCTCCACAACGTGTCTCAAATCTGCCTGCCTCTCTGCATGTCCTTTGTCGCCATCTTAAGGGACGCCCCTTCTGCCTTTTACCTGGACCAGCCCACTTCTCCTCCCTGTGTCCACCAGCCCCTCGCACAGCATCTGAAATCATCTCCTTCATTCTCAAAGTCGCAGTGATCCCCTGCCTGAGGGCCGCGGCCCATTCGTCTGTGACAAAATCCAACTGTGATCTGTGCGACAACCCACGAGGTGCCACGCCTCCCGGCTCTGCCCGGCTCTCCCCAGCCTCAGTTTGACCGGCTCTGCCCTCAGTTGCGTGTGTCCCTGGGCGCAGTTTTTTTTTGTTGTTTTTTTTTTGTTGTTTGTTTAAACGCCTCAAACACAGCAAGCCCCAGCCCGGCCCTGCGCCCTTGCACGTTCTGCTGTCTGCTGGGACCCTCTCTCTGCCTTTCTCACCAGGGCCAGCGTCTCCACGGGCCTCGGGCCTCTGCTGAAATGTCTTCTCCGCGACCCCCTGTCCACGCTCTGCTCTCCCTCTCTGCCGTCCTTCCCTAGAATGCCTCCGTCACGGTGACTCCTACCCTTCGGGCAGCTTTGCAAGTGCAATTACAGATGCGTCGATTGTTGGCCTCTTCTGCTCCGACCTCTGTCACCCTCCATGATACGTGCTCCCAACGGAAAAGACCCTCCTCCGCCTGCTCCCGCAGCCAAGGGGTGGTGCTCGGGCACCCTTGTGGAATGAATGAATGTTTGGGTGGGTGAATGAATGAATGAACCTCTCTCTCGTTCTCTGTAATTCAGAGGTGTCAGACCACACCCTGGACACTGAGTGGTCAGAAACAGGGCTGGGCTGGGCACCCAGAGGTAAACTGCCAGGCGACCTCAAGGAACTGCCCCCTGCTGCTCGGCTTCATTTCCATTTCTCTTTCTTTATAAAAAGCACTTCTGAAACGTGTGACTGACAGCCAGAAAGGCTCACGTCGTCAATGCAAACAGCGTGACGAGTGTGGAGGTAACCGGCACCCGGGAAACCGCCACCGCCACCATCGCCATCAACACGTCCATCATCTCTCAGAGTTTCCTGCCTCCTGCCCGCCCACCTGGACCTAAGAAGGAGGATGTTGGCCCGGGGCAGAAGTTTCACTTTATTGTTTCCTTTATTGCCAAGGGCTCCATCCTTAGAAAAACTAAAAATTCCACTCATTTTCTGTCTCCTTTTTGTTTATTTAACAAGTGGCCGGAAGGCCTCTGACGCTCTGTGGACCGCGCCAGGTGGCGGCCTCGGGTGGGGAAGCAGATTAAGTGCGATCATTTTTCCTGATATCTAAAGGGTAGAGATTCTAGGCACAGAAAATAGTACACGCTCCGGTTTGCCGAGCGCCTCCTGTATACCGGACGTTTGTCCCCACTACCTCATTCCAGGGTCACCCGGCCTCGGCACCATTGGAGTTTGGAGCGGGATCATTCTTGCCCATGGGGAGGGGGTGGGTGCTGTTCTGTGCCTGGTGGGATGTGTAGCAGCCTCCCTGGTCTCGACTCACTGGATCCCCACAGCAGCCTCCCCTCTGGTCGAAACAACTAAAAATGTCTCCAGACGTGGCCCTGTGTGCCATGGAGACAAAATCACGCCTGGATGACAATCACCACCCTACTCAGTCTTCCTGATCACACCGTGCCGAGTATGAGGTAAGTTGCATCTTACCTATAGGGAAACTGAGGCTCAGCCAGATTTAATGTTGCACCCAAGGTCACCTCTGCTGCCTCAGAGGCCCTTCCCCAGCCCTACAGAGGTTTTTCTGCTCTCTCCGGGACACTCCCAAAGCTTTTAAGCCCTCCAAACCTCATAACCCCCGGAGCCCTCGTGCCTCCTCACACGCCTGTACTTACTCTGTCCAGCCGCCGAGAGAGAGCACACAGTGGAGTCGCTGGCCCTGGGACTCTGGACGGGGCAGAGGGCTGGCTGGACTGGAGCCAGCATTTGTCACTGACCACAGCAGGGACCTGACTCCGCCCCTCCCTGGCCCCACCCCAGCCAGCCCTGCCCCGTCCTGTCCTGGCGGGCTTGCAGCCAACAGTTAGGCTGTGGGCAAAGCCACTTGAGATCTGGCCAGGGCCACCCGAACACCGCCCCGCGAGCCCCTGTAGGAGAGTAGAAATTGCCACCCCAAAATACGCCTCTTTGGGGACAGTGATTATTTGAGGCTGGTTAATTTTAAGAAGCAGCAGACAGACAGAAAGCTCTGAAACCCACTCAGAAGCTCTCCCTCATAAACGGGCGTTTACACTCGCAAGGGAGACCTCTGTTTGTAAGGGGACCAGGCCTGCTTCACTGTCCAGGGCGAAGGCCTGGCCAAAAGTCTGCAGAGCAACCTGACCCTTGTTCCTGTGTTTTTCCCGGTCACCTCCCATAATGACTACCCCCTGACTCCAACATTTTCTTTCTGTCTTTAGCTGAGGGTGGCATTAAAAGTGGTGGCTTTAGCCATTTTGGCGACACCCCGCGCCCACCATCATTTGCCTGCAATGGCACAGGAACTCCTGGGAGAAGAGGCTAGACAGGCGACTGGCGTCCAGCATTTCAGACACAGGGAAGGGGACGCCGTCTGCCCAACTTCCCTCTCGCCAGGCTGCGTCCTTTGCTTCCTGCAGCCAGTTTGCTGTAGATCAGTGGACGTGCACCCAAGCTCCCCACGGGCCTATGGGCTTATGCAGTCATGGACCCGCCAGCCTGATTCTGGTGGAAGTTGGCGGGGAGGGGCAGGGAATCTCCCCATGACTGAGATGAAGGGATCGCTGCACCAACCCCCCGTATGGCACCAGCAACTGAACCGAGGCTCAGAAAGGTGAAGGGGTTTTCCAGGAACAGAGTGGCCGCTAGCCTCCCTGCTGAGAGGATGGGAGTGGTTAGGAATCAGCGAACCAAAGGCCCGCAGCTACTCGGGAGAGGCACCAGCAAGGGGCTAGGTCCCTCCTATCTGAGTCTCGCTCTGTTTTTATTGTGCCATGTGACATAAGCAGGGGTCCTTTATCTTGGAACCTACAGATTCCCAAACTCTGGTCTACAGGACAGAAATAATTATCGCATACCATGGTAGAATGGATAACGGTCCCCACCCCCAAGATGTCCACATCCTAATATGTAAACCCTGTGAATGCTATCTTATATGACAAAAGGGACTTTGCCGATGTCATTTAGTTAAGGATCTTGAAATTGGGAGATTATCAAGGATTACCCAGGTGGGTCCTAGATGTAATCACAAGGGTTCTTCTAAGAGAGGGAGGGGCAGATCCGAGTCAGAAGAAGGCAAAGTGATCATGGAAACAGGCGAACAGACATTGCGATGTGGGGCGGGGGCCACGGAACCCCAGAACAAAGCCCTGCCACCTGACTACTTGATGCTGGCCCAGAGAGGCTTATTTTAGATTTCTGTCCTCCAGAACTGTAAGAAAATTAATTTGTGTCGTTTAAGCCACTCAGGTTGTCATAATTTGTTACAGCAGCAACGGGGAAACTAGTACGATGCCCCAGAATGTGCTCCAGGTAAAACTACTTGGGAAAGATGGGGCTAGCCGAGATACCGGAGGCTTTCTCCAGCCTGCGAGTGCTGGGCTTGGGGACATCTCACGGACTGTTTCCCAAGCTCGCATTTGAAGAACTATCTTGAGAGTCTGGGGAACTTCTGTGTCAACCCCTGACT
>NW_011889148.1:579965-583929 GCF_000151845.1 Pteropus vampyrus
CTCTGTGCCCACTTACGGGTGAGAAAATTGAGATCTGGGGACATAGAGTGTTGGCCCCACAGCTCAGGGTCAGTGGAGAAGCTGGGACTGCAGCCCCTCTTGTCTCGGTCCAAATTCCCAGTGGTACCCCAACTGGGGAGACCCCCCTACCTTCCCGGCCAGTGGCCAACTCCACTTAGTAACTCTTTGTCGAATAAGAGAACGAATAACCAAATGAACCCACAATGCCGCGCACCAACTTACGAAGGCCATGCTGTCTCATCGCCCTCTGCTGGCATCTGGGGTCCCCCAGACTACACCGCGGATGCTCATGGCACTCGAATTGCCTCCCTCTGCTCTCCCATTGCAAAGTGCAGGAAAACCGTGGTTTCCCTGCTAGAACAGAACTTCTGAAATCGCAAACACACACAGCCCCTCTGAGAGCTCAACGCCCGTCCCGAAGGAAGCCTCCCCAGTGGTGTCCCGAGGGCCCCACAAATAAGAGATCCCATGGGAGAGCAGCAAACAAGAAGAGACGGAGGCCCCCATGCTCAGGGGACAAGGTGTCCTGCACCTTTCATTTATTTATTTATTTATTTTAATGGTCCAAAAGGTCATTTTGAAATCTGAGGAGCAGGACTAAATATTTACCTGATCGATTGCAGGGACCTGTCAGGGGGAGGTGATGCACAGCAAATAGCTCAGGGACCTTGCTCGGGACACAGCTTTATTCCTTCGTTCATTCATTCACCAACTATTTGTTGGGCCTCAGCTGCATGCTAGACCAGGTACGAGGGTGAACAGGCCCCACCTTCAAGGCTTCTGTCTAATGGGGGCCCGGTGGTGTGCAGGGGCAGAGATTAATCTCTCATTTGATGATAGGATGACAGTTTGCCTTAGGGAAGAGACGAGGCATTCCAGGAGATCCTGGCAGGATGCAGATTCTCAGAGATGGGGGAGGGAGCATTCTGGGTGACAGGGACCCGCAGGAGCCGTGGCCTGGAGGTGAGAAGCTACGGGCCCCCAGGGAGAAGAGCAAGGAGAGGCAGGAGCGACCAGACCAGGGAGGGCTGGATGGCAGACAGAGGAGTCTGGATTTTATTTTGTAGGCAAGAGGGAGCCACTGAGTGCTTTTAGCAGGGGAGGGGTGAGCTTGATCAGAATAAGAGAACATCGTTCTCGGGGCTGAGCTGAGGGCGACTGTTCCCCCTTCTCCGCTTCACCACACCAGGGCCTCGCTTTCACACGTCACCCCCGCAGTCCTGCTGCCTCATGACCCCGGGCCTGTGCCTCCTTTCTGGCTTGTCTGAGACTCTGGGATCCCCGCCCCCTCCCCTCTCCCCCACACCGCCCCGCCACCACCTGCCTCTGTAGGGCAGAGTTGGGAGTGAGTCAACTTGCACCTGACTTGATTTTTTACCTGGCTGTTAAAAAAAAAAACCACTCCAACTTTCCAGCGGATGCAGGGGAAATGAACCAACATTTTAGTCACACGCTTCTTTTTCAGCCGGTGAACCCGGGACAGGGAACGGAGGGCCAGGCAAGGTCTTGAAGCATTTCTCAGTCCTTGTCCACACACAGCCCGGAGCTGCTGCGTCCACGCAGCCCGGAGCTGCTGTGGTCAGCGGTGGAACGGTCCTGCTCGGCGTTGGGAACTTGCCTTCGTCAGCGTTGTCCAGGGGCTGAGCTGTCCACCTCAGGGCTGTTTTACAGGCAGGGAGGGAGACTACCCCAGGGTCTTCCCTTCCTCTCTCACCTGTACACCGTAAAAAAGGGGTCTGTCTCTCGCTCTAGATACAGGTTTCCTGGTTTCCCACAACGAGTCTATTCTGAAATTTGCGTCCAAGGACCCCGTCATGCGATCCCTGGAATACTGCGACTCTGGAACAATCGTCAGTGCCAGAGGCGGCTCTCAGCATCTTCTCAGCAGTGAAAACTCTGGGTTTGGAACAGTGAGGCCGCCTGTCTCTGATGCCCCGGCCATCAGGAAAACCCACAGGGCCCCGCCCAGAGAAATCCATTTGCTGGAAATCACAGGTTTGAGGTACAGGTTTATTCTCACAGATTCTAGGTGGACCCTCCCCAGAGAATTCACCCCACCTACTCAAAGAGGGTCTGAGCTAGACCACCTGGGCCAGCATCACCCGGGCGGGGAAACTGAGACCCAAAGAGAGGGGATTTGCCTGAAGAACCAAAGCAAATCAGTGGCGGAGCGGGGCCGTGAGAACGGGCCTCCAGGCTGCGGTCACGTGTTCTTCCTTCTGCAGAGCCCCCGCGACCACAGCCAGGTACTCTGGGACAGATGCTGGCCGCATCTCCACTGCCACAGGTTGGAGCGGTACCTGTGTCACCTGGTTGGCTGCCTGCCTCACTGAGCCCTCCTCGCCAGGTCTCTGTGGTAGCTCCTTGGTTGGGGTTCTCCTTGCCAAGGCCTTCTGAGCCTCCCATCCTGGAACAAGGCACCGAACCTGCCCGGGGGCTGCTGGCTGCCTGCACTGCTTCCCCCTTCTGCAGACGCCAGCCCACGGGAAGTCGGAGCACCCGTGTCTGGGACCAGGTATGCGGGGGAGTGAGGGGCCAACCCCAGAGGGATGGAGAAGGAATGCAATTACTGAGCATCTGCCAAGTACAAGGCACCTCATAGCCAGGCTCCTCGTAGCCATTGTTTGTTTAATTCGCACAGCCACCCTGGGAGGGCTTCTCCCACTTTTGGGGGGCAGAAACGTATTCAATGAGATTACATGATCTGCCCGAGGTTGCATAGCCCTGGAGAGTTGAGTGTCTAGTCCGCATCCATCTGGTACTCCCCACGTCCCACCCCCTCGCCAGCAGCTTCTGCCCGGACTCCTGGCATCTTCGACCTCCCGACCCCCTCTCCAAAAGCAGAGCTGCTTGCAGCCAGCGCTCTGGGCCACGTCTTCCCGCAGACAGGCAGCTCTGGGAGGGCTATGGTTTCGTGGGGTTGACAACCTTGCCCAGAAAGAGGATGCTCTGGGTCTTGGTAGAAAAGATCACCACGAGGAAAGGCCGGTTGAACCGAAGGACTCGATGATTGTGTGAGGCGGACAGAAAGGTGACAGAGACGCTGGTGGCCGCTGCAGCCTCTGTGCCAGCCTCGTCCACATCCAGGATGGCCTTGTGGAAACTCTGGGAGGGAAATCGCAGCGTTATTTCTGAGAAAACATAACTGGGGACTTAGGGAAGACTGGGGGGCCCAGAGGTGGCCGGGGATCCGTCCTGTGGTTCACTGCATGCAAAGCCACTTGCTGGGGACATCACAGCAGGAATTTCTATGTCGGGTGGCTTGTTGAGCTGGATGACCTCTTATTTACACAATAATGATAGCTATCACTAATTGGTCCCTTACCATGTCCCCAGCACTCTTTCTAATCTTCAAGACCACCCTATGATATTGATATATTTTGTCCATCTTATCGATGAGGAAAACATATTCAGAGGCTAAGTGACCCTTTCATGCCATAAGGAAGAACTGGAATGCAAACTCTCAAACAAAGCCGAGGCTCTGCCCTCTAGTTCACTTCTGTCTACTTAGCTGAAGTCATAGGTCCCTTTCTCTCGTCTAAGAAACCTCTGTGATACACACACACCCAGCCTCGGCTGTGACCTTCCTCTGCTTCTGGCATCGCGTTTGTCCCTCTCCATTGCCATGATCTATGAAGACGCTGCCTCCCCACCCTGACCGAACAGGGACTGGGGGGATGCTGTATCCCCAGCACCAAGCGCCACCCTCAGCATGTGGTGTGTTGGTTCACAGATGTCCGTGCCTATGGATAATCGCACAGACTCGGGCAGGGAGAGCGACCATCGCCCAGCAGCTCCCGAGGGGCAGATGTTCCCACTGAGGCCTCTAGGTCTTCATGGCCACCGATGACTTACCCTGGACACCAGCAGATTTTGCTGTGTGGTGATGCCGGACAGATTAGCCTGCTGCGAAAACAGGTCTCTGATGCCCAGCTTGGGCAAC
>NW_011889148.1:584834-592580 GCF_000151845.1 Pteropus vampyrus
CTCCCTATCTCGTTCGGGCACCGGCCTTCATGAGAAGGCTCCGTTTGAAGGGCAGTGCGCCACGCGGCACCCCAATTACCTCCTCTGGAGCAAGTTGTTCCACCTTGTCAGCATCTCTGGAGTCAAAACCTCTTCCACCTGCTTCATTTTCCCTTGGTCAGGAAGGATGAAAAAAGCCTTTGCATTTCCTTTGTAATCCATCCTCAGCACGGAGCAGGGAAAGTACCTGTCATGAAGGTACCAGTGGTGGTACTTATCTTGAAACATCATAGGCACCTTGACCTTTGTGTTCTCATCGACATAGAAGTCTCTTGGACTGCTCCTCGAGGAGATGAACGGTTTCTCCCATGGAGCTGAAAGGAAGAAGAGAAGGGGCAGAGTAGCCATGGACCAACAAGCCAACCCTCCAGGGAACGCTCCCCCGCGGTCACCCCAGATCCCCACCTTCCCATCTCATCGGGGTGTACATTTACATCATTCACAGCCTGAGGTGCCTGGGGAAGGGGTCTCCCAGGGTTCGCTTAGATTCGAAATTGAGAGACACCAGAGGATATCAGGAAAGTTGTTGTAAGTCTTCGCCAATTCCTTAAAAATTGTTGCACTTACATTTTTTTGCCAAGCTGGTGTTTATTTAGTGGAAACTCGTGCACTTTCTTGGTTAAAAATGAGGTTGAGTAACTAACCTTTTGTACGTTTATTGACCAACTAGATGTCCTCTGTCTTTAGTTCAATGCCAGTTCGTTTTTGTTTTTTTTTTTTAACCTGTGCTTCTATAGGGCTGTTTCTCAGTGATTTGAGGGGTTCTTTCTGAATACTAGTTGCGTATCAGTTATGTGTGTTGCGAATACATCCTCCCCTTGCTGGCTGGTCTTTTCATTCCCGCTGATCAAAATTCTAAACTTCAATGCAGTGGACATTGATCTTTTCCTTTGTGGTTAGATCTTCTGCGTCTTAGGAAAACTTCCCACACCTCAAGGTCATGAAGACATTCTCCTATGCTTCCTTTTAGAAGCTTTCGTCTTACCTTTTGCATTTAGGACTCGACTCAACCAGGAGTAAATACTTAATGACTGCTGGGGTGGGGCAAGGGTCTGAAGGCATTTTTTCCCCCATCAGGGAACCTGGTTGTCCCAGCACCAATTTTTAAATTTCTTCTTTCTCCGATGCTCTCTCACGCCAGCTTTGACAAGTATCAAATGTCCCTATATTCATGAGGTCATTTCTGAGCTCTGTTTTGGCCTCTCACTATTCTGTCCCATTAGTCTATTTGTAGCACACAGTCTAAATAATTATAGTTATAGTACGTCTTGCTCTGTAGTGGGCAGATTTCTCGTCTTAGCTATTCTTGGCCCTTTGCACTCTCATATACATTTTAGAATCAGCTTGATAACTGTCACCAAAAAGAAAAAAGAATCTCGTTAGGGTTTTGATTGGGATTACATTAAACATTTAGATGAATTCGGAGAGAGAATGGCCATCTTTACTATCCTCTTCATGAATGTAGTTTATCTGTTTTTCATTTAAGTCTTTTAAAATATCTCTCAATATAATCTTATCTACAGAGATCCCGAGCATCTTTTGTTTGTATTCTTCTAGGTGCTTTTCACTTTTGAGGAGAAGCACAATTGTTCCATGTGGCCTACGCCGAGGTCTCAGGGCTACATTTGCAGCCCCAGAGTGCTGGGCAGATGTGTCCGAGGGCAGGATGTCTCTACCTCCTTTCTGTTTCTGAAGAACTTTACTTTCTTGTGCCCCAAACACTAATCTCGTTGGATCTAGGTATCTTTCAGGAAGACAGCACCAAAAATTATTATTTCTGGCTAGAGCTTTGGGTGGTGTGATGGTGTATTCTATACATTTAAATTATCTTTTAAAAGGGATGGAGTCAGAAGAATATTGTGCAATCACTACGATGAGATCTAAATAAAGTTCTCCATGGCATAAAACCACACACACACACACACACACACGCACACACACACACGCGCACGCGCACACACACACACGCACACGCACACACACACACACATACACGCACACACGAGTGCATGAGAAAACTGATAAAATCTGAATAAAGTCTGTAGATTGTACCCCCTGTCAATTTCCTGGTTTTGCTGTTATATTATGGCTACGTAAGATGTTTTCTAGGGAACCTAAGTGAAAGGGACATGGGACCATTCTGTACTACTTTGGAACTTCCTACGAATTTAGAGTTATTGCAGAATTAAAAAAATTTGTTTTCAAAGTTTTCAACAGTGCATGAAAATTCCTCACGGGAAATGCAGGCAATGGCCAGTTTGGCCGGATGGTCAGTCTGGGACTGTTTGCCAGAATTCCATTCTCTGTAGATGCAGGTTCAAGTGTGAGATTGGGAGGTCGACGCGAAGCAGCCACTGCTCGCTGAAGGTCTTTACGGGCAGATAGGACGATGCCCAGACCCAGAGGAGCCCCGCGTGCTACCGCTCATCCACACCCTCCGCCGAGTTGGTTGTCCCAACTCTAGTCCTGCTGACCAACGGTGTCACCAAGCCACCACCAGGGGTCCAGCATGGGCCTCTCCAAAGCTCCCCCGACACGGGCCCCTTCTGGTGGCTGGATGTGCCTGGCACATAGATTCCTTATAAGCTCTAACTTGTCCACCTACACTAGCGACTTTTTCTCTGTCCCTCCATCTCCATCTCTTTCCAGAACTTCACTTCTCCAGCCCCACCCCCCGCCCAATCATGCCGGGTCTAATTCCTAGAACAATCCCTTTCTCCTTAACCTTCCTGGTGGCCTTGCTCTGCTGATGGGACCCTGACAGATACACACTGGATAAAACGGTCCCCACACTGTGATTTCAACTGCGTTAACATATGCGCGTGAACCGAAAACTGAAAAAAATGATGCTAAAATGTTAACATTAGTTGCCTCAGGGTGGTAGGATTGTGGGCGATTTCTATTTTCTCTTTTATTTTTTGAGGTATTATTGAGGTTTTCAAAATGAATATCATTATCATGAGAGTAATCACAATTACTGTAATTATTTATTGAGTACACATAATGGTCAGGGGTTGGGCAAACTTCTCTTGCAGAGGGCCAGAAAGCGCTTTGCAGATCATTCTGTCTCTATAGCAACCGCTTATCTCTGTGTGAATGGAAGCAGCCAGAGGCGCTACATAAAGGAGTGGGCGTGGCCGTGTGCCAATAAAACTTTATTTACAAAAACAAGTGGCCCAGCAGATTTGGCTGGAGACTGTAGTTTGCCCGTCCCCTTAGAGCCTCTTCTAAGGTGTATACAAATATTAGACATCATTTAATCCTTAGAATAAAGGTCTGAAGCAGGGACTCTTATTATCCTTATGCCAGGCAAACGACTTGCCCTGTTGATGCTGTAGGTAAGTGGCAGAGCTTCATTATGAACGCAGCACTTCACCTCATGATCATTGGATATAACGCATTTTATAAATGACTGTTATTAAGAAAACATGTCCAAAGATATAAAGGGATGGAAATTTCAAGGCTGCATAATCTTAACTATCTGGCACTCTAACATTAAATCTTCTGAGGGCTCTTCGACCTTGTCAGACCCAATGCATCCACTTTCTGTTTTAAAAAATTTTCAGTTCATCGATAAATTGGGTGAAGAAGATATAGGATCCACTAACAAATGGACTCTTACCTTTGAAGTAAATGTAATTCACCAGGACCATCATCGTATCTGTGCTGAGCCCATCGACCAAGTTCTCAATCTTCCCTCGAGTTTCCTCCTTGACATGGTCGTTGATAAGCTGGGCTGTGCCCTTGGAGTCAAGGAAGTCGGTGCGGAAGAGTCTGGACCCGTAGAAGACCATGGTGTCATTAAGGAATCTCGGAAGGAGCGGTAGGTCCTGGCTCAGGAAAAGGGCACTGCCCACGCGTGTCTCTAGCTTGTCGTCCGGGAGGTTGAGAGTGTGCAGAAGGTGCTGGAAGCCCTGGTGGATGTCGGACTCGGACATCTTCGTGAGGTTGAAGCCCAGACCCGCGAGGATCTGGGTCCAGGTGTGTGAGCGGGCCCCCAGGGACAGCATGGCATAGGCGGCAGAGATGCTCAGCGGGGAGAAGAAGATGTTGCTCCCGGGGGCTTCGGAAGCCATCAGGTGGTAGAGGTTGAAGGCAAAGGCGGTGTTGCTCGGGGCGATCTTGAGGCTGGGGGAGCCCTCACCTGGGCCTGGAGCCTCCTGAGAGTAGTTGTGAGTATGACCTTGGCCATCGTGAGAAAGGGCCAGTAGTCCGACCAGGAGAAGGAGCAGGCACTTGGCGAGATGCATCTTCTGAGCTCTCAGGTCTACAGGAGAGAAGAGAGTGCCCAGGAAATTCCCGTAGCAGGAAAACCAACTTTACTGAGCAGTCAGGCCGGGGACAGGGCCCCAGGACGGTAAGTGACATTCTCAACTCCTGCAGATGAGCTTATGACAGACGAGCAAACACCCAGCGCCCTCCACGTGTGAGGTGACAGTAATGCCCTCTGGCACGCTGCTCGTGTTCACCATCTCATTTCATTTCCCATTTCATGAGCTCTGCATGACACTGAACTCCACTTCATTACAGAGGTGGGTAAACAGAGGCTCCCAAAGTGACTTCACCGAGTCACCTAACTGGTAAATATCTGAGCTGGAACATAAGTGTCTAGACTCTCAGCCTGGGGCGCCTTCCATCATCTGGATTTCTTTCCTTGGCCCAATAACTCATTTCACCAAAGGTGCTAAATCACCAAAGCTTGTTTTGGCGTCTCCTCCACACACCCCGTGGCCTCCTGGCACGCGTTGTGGTTTACAAGATCATGTTTATGCCATTTCGTTTGACCCACTTACTCAGGTTGCGGTCGGTAGAAAGGGTATTCTCATCACCCCGTACGGATGAGCCCACAGATGCTGAATAAATGATCTGCTCAGAGTCTCTGGGGGTAGAATCAGTTCCTTTTCCTAATGAAATCAACCTGCCCTAAACAAGATGCTCAGTTTTCTCTACCAAATCTGCTCCGCCCCATCCAGTGGCCCTACCATTGCCTAGTTCTCAGCCCCAAACCCAGTTGTCATCTCTAACACCTCTCGGGCCTTCTGCCCTCCCCCCCTGCCCCGCCCCCCCCCACCTATCAGCACACCCCACAGCTTCTCCCTTCAACCTCTCAGCCCCTCCTCTGCCATGAGCCTCACTCAAGTCTCCAACATCTTTCACCCAGAACAGGGTCAGAAAGCTTTTCCTGTCAAAGGCCAGATAGTAAATATCTCAGGCTTTGTGGGCCGTACAGTCACTGCTGCATCCACTTAGCTCTGCCACGCCACCTGGAAAGTGGCCACAGACAAGACAGGCACGGACGGTCGTGGCCGTGTTCCCGTAAAATTTTATTTCTGGCCACTGAAGTTTGAATTTCATCTACTTTTGATATGTCACAAAATGCTTGGTTTCTTTCAACCACTTAAAACCTTTGTGTCTACGCGGTATCTGTTCATTCTTAGCTCGTGGGCAACACGAAAAGAGAGAGTGGGCCCGGTTTGACCCGCGGGCTGTAGCTTGCAGAACCCTGACCGGGACCACGGCAGAAGCTTCCTATCGGGTCTTTCTACTCTCTGCATGTCGTACAGCTGTCCGAGGGTCATCTAAAAACACACACGGAACCACTTCGTCCACCTACTTGACACCCCTCCACCCACCATGGCTTCTTAGCAACCACGGTCACTTCTCCCCTGGCCCCAGCTCTCACAGACTTCTCCGTGGCTTCACCGCGAGCTCACCCAGGATTCTGCTGGGAGGCAGCAGAGCCGGCCCAGGCTGTGTCCAGCCTGGGGAGAGGCCACGTCTGGGTGTGAGCACTGGTCCCCCGTTTCACCCCGGGGCAGTGAGGACGTTGGTGCGATCATGTGTAGTGAGTGGTCTTTTCAGCCTGAGGATTTCTCACCTCTAGGTAGAGTGACCAATTGTCTCAGTTTTCCCAAGACTTTGAGTTTGGCTCTACTTGTCTGTTTGGTTCAAATAAACTCTAACCAACTCTTACACATTCTCCTACAGGTTTGGATGTTCTTACGTTGACAAAGCACCGAAAATCTTGTGTCCCAGAACCCCGAGTCCTCCCTTCAGAGTGTCCCTCGGTACTCACGGCCCAGTCGATGCTGGAGTGGCCCCGTGCGGTCGTCTGAGCTCTAGAGGTGGCCCAGGAATGTGGCTTGGGTTTATCAAGCCCAGGAAGATTGAAGAGCGCTCTCAGCAGCACCTACCGCCTCCCCAGATAGGTAATTATTAATGAACAGACCAGTAAGTGGGTTAAGCATGGAGCCTCAACACAGAGAGAACCCTCACTGGGGGCTGGCTCCCCTTTTTCCAAGGAAGCCCCCTCTTCCCTCCCGGGAGACCCCAAGGGGGTTCACCTCTTCCTGTTTCTGTTCTGCATTGGGCTCTGCCCGGTACTTGCTTCTCCTTGAAGCTCAGGGAAACTCCTCAGTGGATCCAACCCCCACTCCGGGTTTTTATTTCCCTTTGCCCCAGTGTCACCTTTCCTCCCTGCAAAACGAAGAGCTGGACCAGACCAGGGACAGCAAGCTCCTGTGCCTCATGAAGCTGGTTAGGCCGCTTCTTGGGGACATCGTGGTTGAACAGGGGACACGTGGAACTGGAGAGACTCAGCTCTCTGCAGCCGGACAAGGCCCACCCGGGGCCTGGATCTTGCCCAGGGCCTCCAGTTTGGGGTCCTGGATGCCGTGATTTCTGAGGAGGCTTCCGGCTTTAAAGTTGAAAGGTTCTGTGATGGAACCTGCTGAGATGTCATGTGTCGGCCTTCAAGGACAATGCATCCCAGGGGCAAGGGTGACATGGGTGGGACCGGACCCCTCCTTGGGCCAGGAATGCAATTGCACATTTCCTCTTTAACTGTGGAGCTCAAAGCTGCTCCACATAATGAGTGAACCCCAGCTTCCTTGGATGATTCTGGGGCAGCTGGATGTGTGGGTGACAGCTGGCTGTTTCTCAAGCCATTAGGGTTAGGACCACAGGGAGCGATGTAGCCCTCAGTGTCACACTGAGATGTGAACGAGATGCCCTTGACATTCAGGCTTCCTCTAGCAGACTTTTCTGAATGTGTCTCCAGGCACTTGGGCCTTGGGTGGAATATGCATCATGGAGCAACAGATTTGGGCTGGGAGCCCTGAACTGGGCAGAGCGCAGAGAGGCAGACCAGGTCCAAGTACAAGGCTGGACCGGGCTGGCCTGGAGGCCTAATCCCAGTTCTGCTGTTGGGCTCAATGAGGTTCAAGGGGTAAACAAAAAAGGGGTTCTGTGGAAAGTAACCTCACAGGGTGATCTGAGCATAAATTCCTAACTGGGCAGGTCATGGGGGTAGTTACACCCCGGGCCTGTGACTTCTTTAGCAAAAGGTTTATCGTCACCTTAAGCAAGCCCTGCTCATTGTTTCTGTGCATCTAGGTTAATACAACTTAGAAACGCCTCTTTTCAGACCCCTCCTTCTACAGCCGACCACCCCCCCCCCCGGAGAGGGCACGTGACCTTGTTCACGCCCCTGCAGTCCAAGCCCCGCTTTGCTTTCTCCGATGTCTCTGTCTGCTGAGAACTCGCTTTCAGGCGTCTCCTCTATTTGACTCAAATTTTTTTAAAAATTCTCTACAGGTTTGGACATCCTTACGTCAGCAAAGGGCACATCCAAATTTACAAGACAAGAATGCGTCAGTACCAGGAAAAGAGTGGAACTTGATGTACCAGATAGGAGTAAGAATTATT
>NW_011889148.1:592668-595303 GCF_000151845.1 Pteropus vampyrus
ACTAACAGCCAGAGAAATCGTTAGCTCAGATTCCAGAGTCAAAATTTGCACCCTGGGCCACTCTTTCTCTGCATGGACAGGCCCCGCCTCTAGAAGATCAGGTCCAGTCTTGCTCGCTGCCGTGACCCAGGTACTAGAACAGGGTCTGGCAGACAATCAGTGCTGCAGCAATATTCACTGAGCAAAAGACTGAAGGAAAGATGTTGACTTTAGGTCTCGCGAGTGCAAAAATAAATTATTCCCTTCACGACAGTCTACGATGGGGTTTCTGCTTCCTTAGTCTGGCTTCCGCAATGAGTTAGAGGCTGACGCAACGAAATCTAAGGTTCAACATGTGCTTAGCTGTCCCTGGAAAGACAGGTGGCCTGACCCCGCCGTGAGTACACAGCCACTGCCCTTTGCTTCCTGGCGCCTGCTGCTGCGATGCTCTAGACAGAGGTTAAACTTTGGAATCAGACAGGAGCTGCCACCACTGAGCCGTGTGACCTTGGGCAAGTCACTCCACCTCTGTGAACCTCACTTTCCTCATTTATCAAATTAGGAGCAATTGCTAATCGGAAAGGCTGATATGAGGGGCACAGGGCGGCACCCTTGATGTGTCCAGGTCTACGTCAGGCTCGAAGAGTATTTCCTTCTTCCCTCCAGGCTCTCTGCTACGGTGGGGAGCAGGAGCTTGGGGTCCACACCGCCTTTGTAGAATCCTCGCTCCACAACTGGTTAACTTACTTACTTGCCTCGGCGTTCTCATCTGTAATCTGTGGGTGATGACTGTTCCTAAATCCCATGGCTTTCATGAGGAGTCAGTGAATTCATTTCCGTGAAGTGCTTAGAATAAGGTTTGGCGACAGTAAGTGCGATTGTGAGTGTGAGTTGTTCTATTGTCGTATTCCAGACCGTCTGTGCACTATTTGTTGATCCCAAAATGTAAATATGGCTAAATCAGTGTTTTCACGCTTCTTTGCATCGTGGTCCCAATAGATTATCTCGAGAAAGCTTCGGTTGCTCCCTGAAATACACATGTGCTCACATACTTTCCAGCCTAAAGAGACTTGGCTCCCACGAAGTCCACGTGGTCACTGTGTGCCAAGGTAGCCATTCTCGCCCACAGGAAGCAGTCCATGCAATGGGAAGATGGAAATGACCTTCAGATCTTTACAGGGAGTCATTGCCTGAGAGTGTGGCGGAACAGGAGGCTGATGGCCCTCAGCACAGGTGGCAGGCTGGACTTAGCCACTAGTTCAGAGCTCATTCGTGCCCAGAATCTGGCTGCTCCTTATCCTAAGGCTTCTGGGAGGCCTTGAGGATTGTGAGAACCTTGCACATTACACCCTGGAATGCCACGAGTTTCTCATTAATCACCTGTGAGATCCCAGTGGGCAACAAACCATGTCACAGTCCCATCTGTCTCTCTGTATCGGAACAGGCTTGGCTTAAAGAAGAAGCCTAATAAAAGTTGGTGAACAAACAAATGAACGAATGAATGAATGAATGAATGAATGAAAGACACCAGCGGCTCTGCTCAAAGCTTGGGCAGCGGCACGCTCCCCAAAACAGCAGGATCTCAACAGTACCGATTTAAATGATAGAAGAAAAGCTACCTGACCTGGAAGTCCAAGGTGGAAGTGCGGAAGCGTGCGGATTGGGCATTTCTCTTTGTCCCCCAAGGCAAGGCTGCTTCAGAGGCAGGACTGAGGTCTGTAGTGCGAAGCTCCTTTTCCCATCATCTGAGGAGCAGCCTGAGCTGTGCCATAGTCATGAGCCCCACTCCCTTCCCTCTGTCACTTCCCAGCTCAAGGCCCAGCCCTTTCTCTGCGGATGACCTGCTCTTCAACACCAGCACAGCTACACTGCTAAAGCCGTCTTCCACCTAACCACTCTCAAGCCCCTTCGCATGCCCCGGACCCTAGGTGGAGCCAGGACATTACCCTTATCAAGGCTGTCACTGTTTTTAATTTGATTGTCAATGTAATAATAGTTGCTATGAAAAATTTGGGAGGGTACCAAGTCTCAAAAAGAAAATGAAATCATTTACAAATTTGTTGTTCAGATATCACTAGATTTATTTCCTTCTAGTCTTTAAAGAAATGGGTACGTGCACATACAGAATATCAACAATGACACCCTTCCAGTCTTGGTTTTGATGGAGCCACAAAGACAATAGATGGATGTTATAGCCCAAAGACGCTCCTATGCAGACATTTCAGAGAAGGCCATCAAGAACCCGCCTCCTGACTCTTAAATGCTTTAAAAGTGCTTCCCGAGGCCATGGCAAGAATGAGGGCTGTCCTTAATCCCTTCGGGCTGCTATGACAAGATACCACAGACTGGGCGGCTTATAAACATCAGACATTTACTTTTGACCGTCCTGGAGGCTGGAAGTCTGGGGCCAGGGTACCCACATGGTGGCTTTCTGGGGAAGGCCCTCTTCCTGGTTCACAGCCGGCCCCTTCTATGTCCTCACATGGGGGAAGTGGGAGGGAGCTCTCTGGAGCCTCAATTTAAGGACACTAATCCCACTTATGAGGCTCCCATCCTCATGACTTAAACACCTCCCAAAGACCCGCCTCCTAACTCATCATCTTTGGAGGCCAGGATCTCAACAAAGGAATTTTGTCGTGGACACATTCAGGGGTCT